>NW_017723432.1:0-21544 GCF_001865875.1 Lupinus angustifolius
AGCCACGTTACAAGCTTTAAAAGTCCTTGTTGAGAGTTGAACGTCTGAGGTACACATCGGGGCATAAAATAAACTGACTCCAAATAAGTTGGTGCATATCTTTTTCAAAACTTTTACATATTGTGATCCTCACATGAATAAAATAAAAAATAAAAAATAAAAAATGTTTCAAGGGCTCGTTAAGTCGAAAATCCAAAACGGCGACTTAAGCAAAAATTAGGGACACTAAAAGAAAAGGAAGTACCTCTCAAAGCATAGTATGTCAATCAGACATCGCCAGAAACTGGGGCAGAATTTTGGTTGGTTCAAGAGAATACATCAAGTAACACAATCTCCTTTGAAGAAGTCAACATCAGAGTTATAGAGATGGGACAGATTATGAATGGCTCAATAAATCCATCAAATAACATCAGTCTCCTCCAAAGGAACCAGTAGAAAGACCGAAAACTGGGGAAGATTTTCTTTAAAAATATATATTCCCTCAAATTGGGGAAATCTCGGAAGTAGTCATAAGGCATGGGTCAGGGTTTTGGCTTAAGACGAGCTTGTATGACCTTCATTTTCAGAAAGCTAAAAGGAGACGAATAAATTTGGTTTTATATATATATATATATATATATATATGCTTCTATATCTTTTAGTATGCAAATCATTTTCCAATAAACAAAAATATATAATTTACAAAAAGATTGATCACAATTTTCAGTCCGTCCTGGTGCATGGTGCTTAAAAGGCGGAAAAGGGGGACACAAACACGAACCTCGACAAAAACAATATCTCAATCTCTTTCCAAATGCTAGCGGGTATAATGTTTAGGGGTGTTGCAGAAGCATTATAAGACTTTCCAATAAGCATAAACAAGCATGCATAATCATATCAATCAAAGCATAATCATATCTATATACGAACTACAACATAAACCTCATGCTTGACAAACTAACCATCGCATATAACCCTTTTACAAAAATATTACAGTCATGCATTCGAATTGTGCATTTTCTGCATCTTAATTACTTAAGCAATCACCCTAGAACCACCTAGCTGGTTACATAACATCACAAAAGGCAATCGTTTGGCAGCATGGGTGTCTTAGCAAATCCCTGAATCATTTGGCAACACGGGTGCCTCAACAAATCCCTGAATCATTTGGCAGCACGAGAGCCTTAGCAAATCCCTGAATCATTTGGCAACGCGGGTGCCTCAGCAAATCCCCGGTCCATGACGGAAAACGCGGGAATGGCCTCTACAAATCCCTGGCTCACCAACAAAACATTGATAGGCTTCATCAAGATTCGATACCTTCACAATGGCCTTTTTCCGAACCTTAACAAAAATGGCGTTCATTTCTTTACTCGTTACTTACCATGATATTTTTCAAACCTTGGTCTATTCGCTATCAGGTAAGTAACAAGTAAAGAGGGGCAGCTGTGAACACTCAATTTTTGTCAAGCCCGGATAAAGCCCAAAATGCTTAATTTCAATAAATAATAAGAGTTACAGTCAGGTAGGGAAGAAATATAATAGTATTAAATAATTTTAATAAGGTTCTTATATCTAAGTAATTAGGTTAACCTAAAGTCCAAAAAATAAATAAATAAAAAGTAACTAAAAAGAATTAAATTAAAAGGGACACTAAAAGGCTCACAATCATTTTTCTAAGAGAAAATGGATAAAAATAATCTTGTATCATTATTTTATCCATTTTTTCGAATTTTATAAACAATGAATAATTAATAAATTTTTTATTTTATTTTTATGTAATTAAATTCAAATTTTAAAATAAGAATAAGAGGAATGTTCTAAAAAATCACTTTTAAATACCAAATAAACAAAAAATTATTTTTTTATATTTTATTTTTTATAAAATTAAAGCATACTCAGATAATTATTTATTTACTTTTTCGGAATTTATAGAATATAAAAATAATTAAAATATAATTTAATTATGTTTTAATTAGATTTTTCAAAATAATGGATAAATACTAAGTCAAAATCTGACTTAGTTGGTGGTTTAAACCCCATAAAAATAGTGTTATTGGGCCAAAAAGCTAGGTTTCAGGTAATCAAAATTTAAGGGATTATGGTTAATTAATTTCGTTATAAATAGGTGGGTTGTGAGGGATTAAGGAGGAGTTTGAAAAAAAATATTTTAGGAAGAAAACCATAAGAAAAAAGGGTTCTGTGAGGGAGAGAAAAACATTGTTGGTGTAAGCGATCTAATGCAGCCGTGACTATCGCAGCACCGTGTACTCGCCTTGCCAACCGTTGGATCTGCATACCGTTGACTTCATCACGTTTACCAGGAAATTCGCCCAATCACAAGGCGAAAACACACCATGGTCTCACTGTGCCGCGCTACACCGGATCATCACCCGTGTAGAACACGGGATCCAGTGCGGACAGTTATACCGAAAGCTTTCGTGCACCTTCCTGAACCGCCATTCATCACGCGCCACGTGTCCAGGTGCAGTAATCCTACCATCTCCTCCAATCAGCGTCTGACACGTGTTACTCCTTATTCTAGTCAGTAACACCAGATCCAGGCTCTCACAGGGAAGAAATAAATACATTCTTTGGCACAATTAGGTAATTTTTTTGGCTCTTTTCATTCTTTGATCTCATGTTTAATTTCAAGATCAAAATGTGGAAAAGTTTTTTCTATACTAATGCAACAATAAAGGCAACTCCACAATTCAATTCTTATTAACAATTCCAACCTTGAACATGAGAACAAAATTCTGTCTATAGACTCTAAACAAAGACTCCAATATAAAAGTGAGAATTCTACCAACAATCCAAACATCAGAAATAGAGGAAATTACACATATAGAGGAAGGGGTGGTAGGTCAAGTGGGGGAAACCAAGGCAACAAATACTTCACATACTATGAAAGGAATAACCACACAATTGGCACATGCTTCCTTAAGCTTGAATATCCTCTTGAATATCAAAATGGAAATACCAACATAATGGAAAATCACATTGCCATCTTCCCATTGGATAAAGGTGATAACACTACTCCAGATACAACACAAAACAACCAAGAAATGATGTTCACGTATGAACAATTTCAAGGTATACTATAGCTGCTAAACCAATCAAAAGGTAAGCAATCCCATGCTGTTAATTCAGTAAAAACATCACTCTGCCAAATCCAAGTAAATTCATTCTCAGTGGCTCCTACACACTAGAGTCATTGACCATATCTCTTTTAAAATGAACAATTTTAGTTATTCTCAATCCATAGTTCCTGTTTTTATCACCCTACCAAATGGCGATAAGATTTATACTAATACTTCTGAAATAATTTGCCTAAATACTTATATTGTGTTAACCAATGTATTGTGTGTGCCTCAACTACATGTGAACCACATATATGTTACTAGATTAATTCTGACTTTACAATGTCATTTAATTTTTTCTCACAGAAAATGTTTGATGTTGCAGAACTTTACCAAGAAGATAATTGGTTCATCTAGGTTTGATCAAGGCCTCTTTGTGCTAAATCTCCCCCACTCAACATCTATTGTATCAAATTCTTTTATTTTTCATACTTTTACTGGTCCTGGTGATGTTAGAACTTTGTGACACTTAAGATTTGGGCATGCTTCAAATTATATCTTTACAATGGTTAATAAGCAATTCAAATTTCTTCATGAAAAACAATATTTTTTATTGTCTTGTGATATTTGGCATCTATCTAGACAAAAGAAGATCTCATTTTCCAACAGCAACACTAAAAGTTTAAAACCATTCCAATTGCTTCATGTTCATATATAGGGAACTTACTTTGTCCCAACCATTTTTTGTCACAAATATTTTGTTACATTGGTAGATTATTTTAGTAGGTTTATTTGGATTCTGATGATGAATAGAAAAACTGAAACTAGAACACATCTTTTTTTTTTGCCTACATTGAAACACAATTTAACACAAAACTTCAATGCCTAAGAAGTGAGAATAGAGTAGAATTCTTGATGAATGATTTTATTGCTTCTAATGGAATCATTCACCAAAGAACTTGTGTTAAAACCCCACAAATAGAATGGGATTGTTGAAAGAAAACTTCAACATATCTTCTATGTTGTAAAGGCCTTATTTTTCAATCTTGCTTGCCTTCCAATTTTTGGAACTTTGTTGTCCTAACATATTGTCCATGTTATTAATAGGTTGCCAACTCCTCTTTTACAAAATAAAAGCCCTTACCACACCTTATATGACATGCAACCTTGTATAGATCACTTAAGAATTTTTTGTTGTTTGGCTTATGCAACCACTCTCTAAGCTCTCAGAACTAAATTTCAACCTAGAGCTAGAAAAATAGTTTTTCTAGGCTTCAAAGAAGGAACAAAAGGATATATTTTGTATGACCTTATATCCCACAATTTTTCTCTCTCAAGACATGATCATTTTTATGAACAATTCTTTCCTTTCTTTAGTTTTGATACTACTTCTAGTACTCATATCTGTTGAGTCTTGCCCAACTCCCATGATCCGAACCATCTAGACATTGCTATACCCAATCTTTCTATATCACATGACCAAATTTCAGACTTGTTGTTCTCATAGTGCCTATTATAGGACCTTCAATTACTCCTAGGCACTCCCTTAGACATAGAAAACAACCTACTCACTTAAGAGACTATCATTGTAATCTTTTATCTATTGAACCTTATACCAAGCCTAATAAACCATGCTACCCTTTATCTTCTGTTATTATCTATGCAAATTGTTCCAATGCTTATAAGCATTTTTGTCTCAATGTCACTATTCACAAGGAACCTTCTTCTTGTAAACAAGCACCAAATCCCACAATGGCATGAGGATAGACATTAAGAGCTTCATGATCTTGACCTTAACAATACATGGGATTTTTGCCTCTCTCCCTAACAATAAATCTTTAATAGGATGCAAATGGGTGTATAAACTTAAATAGAAGGCACATGACACCTTATAAAGGTACAAAGCAAGACTAGTTGCTAAGGGATACACACAATTGGAAGGTATGGATTTTTTTGAAACTTTTTCGCCAGTAGTAAAGATTGTTACTCTAAGAGTAGTTATTGCCTTAGTTGTTGCTCATTCATGGTTTCTAGAACAATTAGACATCAATAATTTATTTTTATGTGGCGAGTTACATGAAACTGTTTACATGAAACCACTCATTGGTGTGTTACGTCCCACTTCCAACCTTGTGTGCAAGCTTAACAAGTCTTTTTATGGCTTGAAGTAGGCTAACCGTGAATGGCATACTACCCTTTCTTCTAAACTAATATCCCTTGGCTTTACTCATTCTCAGGTTAATCAACCCTTTTTACCAAATCCCCAGGTGCTTCATTCACTGCAATTCTAGTTTATATGGATGATTTGGTTCTTACTAGGAATAACATTGCAAAAATAAACCATGTCAAACTCATTCTTGATCAAGCCTATAAAATTAAATATCTAGGACCTTCAAGATACTTCCTAGGCCTTCAAATTGCAAGGTCTAAATCAAGAGTCCACCCAAACTAGAGAAAATACACCTTATCACTCCTTGAGGACACTAAATCCTTGGCTGCCAAACCCGTTAAAACCCATTTTTGATCCCTCTATAAAACTACAAATGGACCATGGATCTCCTCATCCTGATCCTTCATCTTATAGGCACCTAGTTGGTAGGTTAACAATTTCAAGGCCTAACATATCTTACTTTGTCCAGCAACTTAGCCTATATGTGTTTAAACCTATGGGCTGCCATTATAGAGCAACTTTGGGGGTGCTTCACTATCTTCAAAAATCCTCGGGTCAAGGCTTGTTTTTTTCTCTTCAAATTCAACCCTAACATTGAAAGCTTTTGCATACTCAACTTGAGCATCTTGCCTAGACATACAAAAATCAATTACAGGATTTTGTATCTTCTTAGGCAACTCTATCATTTCTTAGAAGACGAAGAAACAAAACACTGTTAGCATGTCTTCCTCTGAAGCAAAATACACGACTCTAGGCATCCTTGAATGTGAACTCCAATGACTCAGCTACCTTTTTGATAACTTGCACATTCCACTTTCAAGTCCAATTTCGGTCTTTTATGACAACTACTCAACAATTTATCTAGCTCAAAATCTCGTATTCCATGAGCACACAAAACATATTGAGATCGATTGTCACGTGGTCAGAGAGAAAATCTAGAGAGGATTGGTTCACTTGCTCCCAATCCCTTATTTAGAACAGCTTGTCGATGCTTTTACTAAGCCACTGCATCCCAAACCATTTCAGAACTTCATCTCCAAGTTGGGACTTTGCACCTTACATCATCCAACTTGAGGGGGTGTTAATTTAGGATTTCTTCCACCGCAAGACATTTCCTTCTCCATTTCCTTTCTTCTCTAGCTCGTGGCTATTTGGAGAAGAAAAAGTTAGTACGAGTTGTGCTTCCTTTGCTTTCATTTTCTTCTTTATTCTTTTATTATATTTTTCAGTTTGAGCTTGTTCTCTTTGGCCGATTTAGATTGTACTTAGTTATTATTAGTTTTCAGCATTCTCTTTTAGTTAAAGAGTTTAGATAGTTGGTTAGGTAGTTTCTTCTTCTCTTTTGAGAACACACAACAAGTTTTCCATAATTCTCAATAATCAAAAGTTGTCTCTTCTAAATGCTCTCCCACTAAGAATTAACAAATCAATAATATATTATATACTAATGGATGCATCTCCACGTAATTTTAATCCTATAAATAGTGTTAGTCACTTTAAGAGATAAGGATGAAAAGAAAGAATCTTTCAGCAACTTAATGAGATAAGAATGAAAGGAAAAGAATCTTTCGGTAATAACTTCATGGTTTCTTAAGTTTTTATTGTTACTTTTACAAGGTCATGTATATTTTACTAAAAACAAAATTTACCCTCCAATGCATATTTTTTAAAAGTTATGAGCATCACCTAAAAATAAAATTGTTTAAGAGCATGCAATCATTTATCTACGAGTGTCTATTCGATTAGGTGTTTTTTGGTATATATTGGAATATGTACTAAAATGATATATGCAAGAAATAAATTATTTTTTGCAAAAGTCAGGCCTGTTAATTAGATGTACAAAATATAAAATATGAATATGTGAGTTTAAATATTGTCATCTGGACAAATTTTCATTCTCATGCCGTAAAAAACCATGTCTATAAGAAAATGGAGTAAAGCACCTAGGCTAGAATTATCCAATTTTTTTATTTACAACGATCACTCGTTTTAATAGCTGTAACAAAAAAAACTACATAATAATAACAATTTTTGGCATACAACAGGTTTTGTTTTGGATATACCCCTGTATTATAAAATGACTGAACTACTTGACAACTACGTATGAATATCTTGATGTGTAATAACTATGTAATAATTTTGACGAGGTAAAGTATTAAAAAAATATATATTTACAATGTAAGAGTTTTATATATTTTTAGTCAATTTTTTTATTATTTATTTTAATTATTATTGATTTTTAATAAAAATAATATAAATAAATGATAAATGATATATTAACAGTTTAAAATCTTTATACTAATCTTTATTCACCCCTTCTTTAAAAAGTAATACTAATTTCATTTTTAATTTGCAAAAAAAGAATAACAAAGAAGTAGTATCAATAAACAACGACTGCACCCTCAAAAAAATAAACTACTACCCACTTCAAAAAATATAAACAACTACCAAATACAGACGTCGATCACAACTTGCATCACCTCACACGTAAATGACACTAGTAATTCAAGTAGCGTGAGACTTTCCTTTCTTAGATTCATCCCAAAATATCTACGCCACAATTGGCAAAATTACAATACCATCCCTAACATGTCGTAAAGAAGTCTCATGTATCTGGAAAAAAAGGTTTATGATCCTAAATCATGTATCATACTAATAATATTATAGTAAAAATTGAAAAAATAATAAATTTAATTTTTTACTTAACATCAAATATTTTATTTTTTATAGATGTATGAAAGAATTTAAGATATATTTTGAAAGCAAAAGTTTTGTTATTGTATATATCTCAGCCAACAAATCAATTTTTGTAAGTAATTAAGCGATAGACAATTTTCTCCTCAGAGCACACCCAAATTCACATCTAGAAAGGACAGAGTCGTAATTTAAGTATAAAACAGGGCTGAAAAAATCTACATAAAGAAATACCCTATGCGAGTTTGGAACCGCCATTCAATTCTACAGGCTGTGTCTCCAAAACAAGGAGCGCCTCCCTGCACCGCCCATTGCAACTTTCTTTCCATTTCCATTTTAAGAACTCTTTCTTATCCTTCTTTTTGTTACCACTTTCTCACACATACTCATCAAAATTGTAGTTAGTTCCCCAAGTTCTAATAGAAATCAAGATGTTACAACATTTTCTGTGTTCCTTTTAATCCCATTATCTTCTTTCAACTTCCCACCTCTTCTTTCCTTCCACGCCAAGTTTTCCATCTTTATAAACTCTCTCACACTCTTATACATATATATATATATATATATATATATATAGTTAATGTGACCAATTCTCTTGTGGTTTTCACCTTTCAGTTTTTTTATTATGTACGTGTTTGAAAGATTAACATATATAATTCTTAAAGTGAAATTTGCCCCCACTATTTGATGCAGTAGTAGCACGATATTGAATCTCCAAGTACTAGAAACCTTTGTTAGTTTTCTTGCATTCATTGAACAATGGAAACAACATTCCCTCAAAAAATGTTTACTGCTTCAACTCTAACCAATTCCATAAAACAAGAGTACCCAAACAATGAAGACGATTCAGTTGTTTCGGATTGTGAGAGCGCTGTGTCTGGTGCCAATGTTATACAACAACGTCACGGTGTGTTGGAAAAAGGCAACATGTTTGTTCGGCTCGTGGAACATGACATGGTTCATGATCTCATCAAGAAAAGCTTCCTTCGGGGTTTGGAGGGAGATTTTGTCGAGGCCAAAACCGAGGTTGTTGCGATTCGTAGAAGCGTGTGTTCAAGTGTGATGTTACAAGCTAGGGTTCGGTCGTTTCAGATTTATGTGCAAGCAGTGGCGAAATTACGCGATGGGGATGCAAATATGAAGTATGCTTGGTATGGAACACGAGGGGAAGATGAGATAGAAGATATTGTTTCACACAGTTTTGGTCTTGCTCATGCTTATGGTCATCAAGTATGTCTCTCTCCTGATCATTCTCCTCTACAAAGGTATGCATGCATCCAAGTTAGTTTTTTTTATAATGAAGGGTCTCTTTCATCAAATGTTGTTGGTTACAACCCATGTGACTATATTCAATATCATATCATGATTGCAGTATGACACAGTTACAACTACTACACCCATAATATGATTGCGGCCATATCATATTATGCAATCCACAATAGGAACTAATTGATGAATGGTCTTTATGACGTCCAAGAATGGAATGTTGATTTTGGTGTACATGACCAACGCGTTCGATATTATTTTAATGATTGTTTCACGCTGTCACTATATATGGAAGTGTCACCATACATGTATTAGGAAAAGGTTGTGTAAATCACATTATCACTCTGACCATAACATTAAATTGAAAAGTTCACAGTTTCATTATATAGGGCTAGTTTCCTTCTGGGATAAAAATTAGGATACAAAGTTGATAAATAGGTTTTATTTTTAGTATTATACTAAATTTTAATTTCAAGTTTTATTATTTTAGATCAAAATTTTGGCACAATATCTAATAGCATATAGAAAATTATCTTAAATTAACACATGTTAACTTTATATGAGTTGAAAGTGACACATATTTCCTATCATCTGCTGGACTAATTTGCTAGGAGAATATGAGATCACTTTTTTCCCTCTTTATATTCCATTGATGTCTAAATTCTAGTGTTAGGATAATATTTTCCTTTTAACTTATTTTATATCCAAATGATACATCCACATTCTAAATTGTGTATTCACTTTGCTTGATAACTCATTATAATTTAATAAAAAAACTGAAGTTCTTCAAACATATGAGATGCTTTTGAATGTTAATGATATTTGAGATAATATATCTCTTTTTTCAATGATAAGCAATTTTTATTCTAGTAAATAAAAGATAGATTAATTTAGTCACGTTAATACATTTTAAGTTGATTACATTGAGCTCTTAATTCATATTTTTTTGTTTATCTTGTGTTTGTTGTTGTGCAGTGTGAAAAACTCTGTTGCTGACAAAAACGGTGTAAGACACTTATTGCTGTGCCGTGTTATTCTAGGGAGGACAGAGCTTGTGAATCCTGGTACAGAACAATGCTATCCAAGTTCTGAAGACTTTGATTCTGGCGTTGATAATTTTTCAGCTCCCAAGAAGTACATAATCTGGAGTAGCCAAATGAACACTCACGTTTTGCCTGCATATGTTATCAGTTTCAGAGTTTCTTCCTTCACAGGTTTGAGAAATTACCGTGTTTTTACTTTTTAGTTGTTCTATTTTTTTTTTTTGTTAGATGGATCCATTTAGTCCGAAAGTAATTCTACATCTTAGCCATCAATTTTAGGAAAATCAAATAGTTTAGACTAAGTTTTCTGAACTTACTATTGTTGGACTAAGTGGATTCCTTGGCTTTTTTGTTGGTGAATATATAAGTTGAGGAATGTTGTGAACATGTTTATTTTGTAGGGGTTGAAAAGAGTGAAGAACCTTTGAGACCATCATCACCTTGGATGCCATTTCCAACTCTGATTTCTGTGCTTTCAAAGGTTTTGCCTTTACCTGATATTACCCTGATTTCCAAGTTCCAGAGAGATCACAAAGTAAGTGTTGTAGGTTTTGATATCTTATTAGTTTTCTTTTCTTTATTTAAAACAAGTTTCTCACTTCATCTTTTGCTGGCAGGAAAAGAAGATTTCAAGACATGAACTGATAAATAAAGTGAGACAAATAGCAGGAGACAAGTTGCTGATTGCAGCCATCAAATCTCATAGAGGCAAGGTATAACTAATTTATCTTTTCATATTTTGATCTTTATCAATTTTAAGTCTGTATTTTGATGTTTTGGAAGATCTATGCTTTGATTATTAATCATCAAATTGTTTTGAACTATTTATGAAGTAGCAAGATGTGTGTTGGGAGAACTAGTATAAAAGGGTGGCTCCCACTTAGGGGTTTGAGAAAAGGTACATGTAGTTAACTTTACTCTGCAAGTGGGAGATAGTTTTTAGGATTTGAATATGTGATTCGATAGTTACTAAGCAATAACTTTAACGTTGCATTAAACTTATCTTTTTCCGTGGTTGGGAAAATTGAACAAGGATCACATGTCCCAAAATATTTATGTCCTCATGTCCCAAACTAATCATACTTCACCAACTAATAAAAAATAAATTATTTTTTGTCTTTATGATTTTTTCTTAATTAGTTGACACTTTTCCAGATATAAGATGAATATGAATATGCTCTTCTGTTCTACATTATCTGGAAGTTGATTTAGTTTCTGCATTCAACTGGGCTCTTCTTAGAACTAGTTTGAGTTGCCGTTGAGATATTTTAAAAAAAATAGACCCTAGGAAGAAAAAAATACAGTACTTGTGTTGGATCTGGTCCAACAACTTGTCCTTCTAGTCTTGAATTGTTCTTCTACAATTGTTATTATGGTTAGTTTACCAAAAATGTGAAGAATTGCAAGAAATTACTACCAATGTTTGTCACAATTGCAATTGCGAAATGGTTGTGAAGACTATAAAAACCGAAATATTGCCACCACAATTTTATGTTTTGTCTCCATTATGTATGTGTATGAATAAGCATGTTGAGTGTTGTTGAACAACTAATAAGGCTAATGAAATAGCAAGAGTAAGATACTCATTATTCTAATACATGTTAGCAACATTTCTGTTAATTTATCTTTTGTGGTCATGTATTATGATCATCTAATCTAACCTATAGTTTTGTTTTTCTTCCAGAAAAAATAAGCAAGCTTTTTGCAAACAAGGTCAAAGAGTTTCAACCTGAGAACTAGCAATGTGGATGGAATGATTTCCATCATATGAGTTCTATTAGGGTCCTTTATTTGAGTTATTTCCTTTCCTTCATTCCCCTCCAAAAAATATAACAGAAGGAGATAATTACATGCGTTGACACATGGGGCAAAGCTCTCTTCTCACTTGTAGTGAGGATACATCAACAGCACTAGAAGAAGGATATCATTTGATAGTGTTTTCTTTTGGTGATGTTGTAGAGTAGCAGAAGGAATCATTTTTTTCTTTATGGGTTGCAGCTTCTAAAATGCACTGAAGTACTGTACTTGAGAATGTAAATACAATTGTTCATGTACCCAAAAAAAATGTACCAAAAAAATACAATTGGTTTTTTAGAATTACCCTGTACGGTTATTGAAATTCGTTACAGAATTATATATGTATTTTTTACCAAAACAAATTTCTGAAAATATCCCAGGAGAAATTTTGGTGTACTTTCTTTTTGTCGTGGAATATGTGAGTTGCTCTGTGGTATGTTATGACAGTATATCGATCATGTAGTTAAGTACAATATGATAGTATATTGATCATGCAGTTAAGTACAATATGATAGCATATTGATCATATAATTAAATTGTTCAAAATTGAAAGATATCGGTCAAATTATACAAACTGATTTACGTATGAAAATAATTATTATAACATGATCAATTATTAAACAATTTCAATAATTTATTTTGTAAATAGTAATTTTATATTTTATATTAATTATAAATTATAGGGAAGAGCATATAAATACTCTAAACTACATGTTTTTTTGAAAGAACAATTATGAACTTTCTAAACACACATAAACTTTAATTATTATTGAAATTGGTTCTTACATAAAGATAAAATTAAATTAATAGTAATGAAAAGTAATGAAAAGTTTTAACTCGTTCATTTTTATAATATCTATTGTGAGATATTATTATTTCATTTTATTTTTGTGTTATATTATTGTATTAATTACTTTTAACTTTGAAATTTAGTTATTCTCTTGTTCTTAATCAATTTTGTATTATGATGACGGTTTCCTACCAGATACTAATATTAGTTATGCTGCATAGTTCTTCATTTAGTGCTATCCTCTCACTTTTTCATATGAAATTAATTATTTTTGGGATGTATGATGCCCTTCCCCATGATTGTCACTCTCAAGAATTGGACTTTTGACGTTTTGGTCATTCTAGGAATCTAGTAGGGTCTTATACACTATATCAACATCTTGTAGATAGTTGCACTATTGTATTGCTTGTGAAGAAGATATTTGCTCCTGACTTTGGCACAGTTTTGATGAATACACCAACATCACTAAAAAAAGGAAAAGGAAGAATACTTACGAAGACAAAGAAGATAAAGCTTCAAGATAAATTAGTCTAAGTCTAAATAGGTACTTTTATCCTATACTCTTGAATATACAATAGTAGTAATGCTCAAACTAATTTTTAAGAAAATTGAAACAGTTCAAGTATAAACAAAAGGATTTTCAAAAATAATGTATAATAGGTTACTCTATCTAAGCCACAAGTTACATAAGTGAGAAAACCAATTACTCAATAAAAACTGTGCAGGGTAATTGATTACCTATATGTTGTAATTGATTACTCTAATTAAAATTTAATTGTCAGTTGGACAGCGTGTTGAAATAATCGATTACTAAAAGTTATAATTGATTACTCAGAATTGTTGCACCATTTTTCAGATTTCAAAATGAGTAATTTTATCCCAAATGAAATGGTTTCATTCCAATCAATTCATACCCTTTCAAAGAGGTGTTATGGGTGGTTGGAAAACGTATTTAAAGGCATTGAAACTCAGAATCAAATAAAAATCTTACACAAACTTTCAAACATAATTCTGAAAAATTCTTTGAAATATTTTCTGCACGTTTTGCAACTTGTTCTTAAACTTTCAAAGTGAATATTCTGAGTTGCTTGAAGTAAAGTGTTTCAAAGTTTTACAAACATATAAGAACATTATTACTTAGTATGCAAAGAGTTATTGGATTGCAAGTGATATTACATTCAATACTTGTAAAGGCAATCTTGTCATTGTTGTAAATTCTTCATTGATATTTTAAAATTCTTTCTTTCACAAGGGTGTGATAAGAACATGGATAAAGTCACTTGAAAATGTGTTCTTCAAGAGTGACATAAGTATTAGTGAGTGTGTAAGATACATAGAGGTCTCGGGGTGAAATTTTGTAATTACAACTAATAATATTTAGTGAAGAAATCTCTTGTGCTGCAAGAGTACTAGACGTAGCCTTCGATGGACAAGAAGGTGAACCAATATAAAATTTTGGTGTACTCTCTTCTCCTTTATCTTTTTATTTTTACTTGTTAATTTTCTGCATAATTTCTCTGGTGCACTTAACTCTTGATTTTGCAGAAAAAATGATCATAATTTTAAGTCAACTAAATCATCCCTTCCCCCCTCTTAGTTGTAATCTTAGTCTTACAATTTGTATCAGAGCTATTTTTGAGTAAGTTATTCTCAAATCTGGTCCTATATCGAAGACGGCCTCAAGATCATTCCTAGGAGAAGGTTCCAACATCAACCGCCCTCCAAGCTTTGTTGGAGAGTGTTATGGCTTTTGGAAAATCAAAATGAGAATTTTCATAGAATCTCAAGACTTGGACATATAGAATGCAATTGAATAAGGACCATATGAACCCTTCACCATTAGTCAACAGTGTAAGGGAAGTAAAGCCCAAATCTTCATGGAATGATGAAGATAAAAAGAAGGTGCAATATGATCTCAAAGCAAAGAACATCCTCACTTAAGCACTTGGCATTGACGAGTTCTGTAGAGTATCAAACTACAAATTTGCTAAAGAAATGTGGGATACTCTAGAGACTACACATGAAGGAACTGAGGAGGTATAGAGGTCGAGACTCAACACTCTTTCCCAAGAATACGAAATGTTTCGTATGAAACCTGTAGAGAAAATTCTGGATCTTCAAAAGAGATTTACTCACCTCACAAATCACTTTATTGCACTTGGTAAGCTAGTATCAAATAGTGACTTGAACTTGAACGCTCTAAGATCACTCACCAGAACGTGGCAACCAAAGGTGACAGCCATTTCTAAAAATAAATGTTTATAAAAAATGTCATTGGTTGCTTTTGTTTGGTAATTGCAGGAACATGAATTAGAACTCAGCCAACATGAAGAGCAAGAGAAGAAAATGAAGAACATCTCTCTCAAGGTGAAAGTAGACAAATATGAATCATTAGAAGATGAATCAGAGATGGAAGAAATGGAAGACATGAGTCTTCTTGTAAAGAAGTTCAACACGTTCCTTAAAAGGAACAAGGGTGCTAAAACTTGACAAATGAGGAAATTCACCAATAACAATGACGCCTCCACTTCAAATCAAAACTTCACATCTTTGAATGTGGCAAGTCTGGTCATATGAAGTTGGACTGTCCAAACCTGAAAAAGAATTCTTTCAAAGGGAAGAATGAAATGAGGACTGGACGGAGAGCCTATATTGCTTGGGAAGACAATGATACAAGTTATGCTTCTGAACAAGAAAATGAAGAACAAGCACATCTCTCTTGAACGACATCTCATCATTCTAATGATGAAGAGGTAAATGATACTAAACTATATTCTTCTGAATTACAAACTGCATTTAATGAGTTGCATGATGAATATGTCAAACTCGCAAAAATGTTTCTAAAACAAAAAACTGAGTTAAATGTATTTAGAAACAAACCCTCATCATCTTCATGTCAAAACTATCTTGCTCTTGAAAATAAAGTTTCAACATTAAGTTTTGAACTTAATAAACTGAACAAGAATAGTAAAAGTCTGGAAAAGATCATTAATGATCAGAGACACTCAACAGATCAAAGAGGTCTTGACTATTCCAAAAGCCATGTTTCTAAAAAATAAAATGTCTCAACAAAGATAAACTTTCATAAACAACATATCCACGCATTTGAACATAGTAATGATAAATCGAGGATACATAACCATCAACCCACATGTACCTATTACAAAAACCATGGGCATACACCAAATACTTGCATAATTAGAAAATATGGTGTACCCCTAGATCATTATAGATGGGTTGAGAAAGGTACTAACCATATAGGACCTAGAGAATATTGGCTACCTAATAAAACTTAACATGTTTTGCAGGATAATTTGAGGGTCGCCTGAAACTTATGGTACTTGGACAGCGGCTGCTCAAAGTACATGACGGACGATAGAAATAAGTTCTATGTCCTTACTCCTAGGGACTAAGGCTATGTCACATATGGTGATAACAACAAAGGAAAAATAGTTGGAGTTGGTAGAATTGGCAAGCCACCCTCAACAACTATAGCAGGTGTATTGTATGTCGAATGACTCAAACACAACCTACTAAGCATAAGTCAATTATGTGACAAAGGCTTTCATATGACATTCTACACAGATAAGTGCATCATTGAAAGTAAGAATTTTCAAAACTCTAAACTCATTGGTAAAATGATTATATATATATATATATATGATTGACATAGACTCCTCTTTACCAATAACATGTTTAGTTGCTAATGATAATCATGATGTGTGGCTTTGCATAGGAGAATTGCTCATATTCATATGGACCGTTTGAATAAACTCATAAAGAAAGATTTAATTGTTGGTTTACCCAAAATGAAGTTTGTTAAAGACAAACTATATAGTTCTTGTCAAATGGGTAATCAAACAAAAACTTCTTTTAGACCTAAGCACAATGTTTCTTCTGCTAGACCATTGTAGTTACTACACATGGACTTATTTGGCCCCTCAAGGACAAAAAGTTGGTGGTAACTATTATGCTCTTGTTATAGTAAATGATATTTCGAGATATACTTGGACTCTATTCTTAGTTCATAAGAATGATACATTCAAAGAATTTAGCATTTATGCTAAAATAGTTCAAAATGAAAAATCACTAAAAATCGCTACTATAAGAAGTGATCATGGGGGAGAATTTTAAAACTCTTTGTTTGAAGAATTTTGTGATGATCTTGGCATCAATCACAATTTTTCTGCTCCTAAAACACCACAACAAAATGATGTTGTAGAGAGAGAGAATCGGTCTTTAGAAGAACTGACTCGTACAATGTTGAATGAAACTAACCTCCCAAAATATTTCTAGGCTAATGCAGTAAGTGTTAGGTATCAGTGGCCTAGGAACACCTAGAGGGGGTGGGGGTTGAATAGGTGTAGCGGTAATCGTTCACCGCTTCTTGAACCAAAACGCAACTGCAAAAAACAACTCAGTTAATCGATTAACAACAAGGTTTAATCGATTAACTATTGCACAAAACAGAATGATCAGACATGCAATTTGCACAGTAATTAAAACAAAATTGAACAAATATAATACAGATATTTTTATGCATAAATATTAAGCATATGGTAGTAAACAAATATACATAATTTCAATTACAGATTCAATTTATAATAGCAAGAAACTTAAAGAAGGTAAAGAGAGAAAGAACAGTGCACAAAGGATTTTTATCCTGATTCGTTTGCGGTCCACTGCAAACTACATCCAGGCCTCCCCTTATGGTTCAGGGAGATTTTCTTTCTTCACAATATTGAAATATGGATACAAACACCAATTCAATTACAAGCACATAGGACGCTCCTTTCTTGAAATCTAGGACCTCTAAATCCTTAGTTTGACTCTACCCTTCACCTAAGAAAACCTTTCTCGCGAAACAGCCCCAACCAAGATTCTTGTCCTCAAATCAAGACCTCCTAGCCTTGGTGAAGAACCTCAATCTCTATGGTGATCTCACACTAAGAGACAAATCCAGAATACACAAAAAACACGTTAATCAGCAAGGTATACTAAGCACAATAATGCTTGGAATATAACATGAAAAAGACTCAAAGATTAACCCTTTTACTAACCACTTAAGCCATCAAGATTCAAATGAGTTAATCAAATGCAGTATACAAATAATTTCTCTCTAATAATATCTAATGCATGAGCATGTGAGCAAGATAAGAATGGATACAGAATTATGCAAAAACAGAAAGCATATAACAGCAATTAAAACATCAAAATCTCTCTTCTCACACATGCAACTCTCTTGCAATAGGACCTCTAAATCCTTGGTTTGACTCTACCCTTTGCCTGAGAAAACCTTTCTCACAAAACAACCCCAACCAAGATTCTTGTCCTCAAATCAAGACCTCCTAGCCTTGGTGAAGAACCTCAATCTTTGTGGTGATCTCACACCAAGAGACAAATCCAGACTACACAAAAACACGTTAAACAACAAGGTATAGTAAGCACAATAATGCTTAAAATATGACAAGATAAAGACTCAAAGATCAACCCTTTTACTAACCACTTAAGCCATCAAGATTCAAATGAGTTAATCAAATGCAGTATACAAATAATTTCTCTCTAATAATATCTAATGCATGAGCATGTGAGCAAGATAAGAATGGATACAGAATTATGCAAAAACAGTAAGCATATGATAGCAATCAAAATAGCATAATTTCTCTCTTCTCATGCATGCAATCTCTCTTGCAAAAACAGTAAAACAAGTATGCAAAATGCTCTCTAAACAACCCTATACAATAGAATGCAATGCTATGGTTCTCTGAACGTTACCTCTTATTTATAGCATAGAGAATAGGTGGTTACATTCGTTGCACAACAGTTTAAACAGTTAAACCAGATTTCAGTTATAACAAATAACAGGCTAGCTAATTGATTAAGACTCTTCTTTAATCGATTAACGAAGCAACAAAATGACATAGAATACAGTTCAAACAGAAAACACACATTTAATATAAAAGCAGTTGCATTAATCAATTAAGTTACCATGTTAATCGATTAACTGGAACATTTATGCATATGTTTCAAAAGGTAAACTTCATATATGTTATGCACAATATATATACATGTTCTACTAATAATATTATGCCTAATATACACATATAACATGTATGATAGATGCATGGACATACAATTTACTAGATGATATGTCTCATGGATATGATATGACAATTAAGATGGCTTAAGAGACTAGCACCTAGGTTCACCTAACCTATACCCAGACTACTTAGATTATAGACTCAATTTACACCCTAGTCAAGATATGACCAAATGAGCATAAGGCATGTTGATTGTTGAGCCATCTTCATGCTTTGATATAACCTTGTCTTCATCAAAACATAGGCAAAGACATGCTAGTGCTATCCTTGACACTTTGCACTTTCAATCTCCCCCTTTTTGATGATGACAAACACTTCATCAAAATTCTTCAATTGTTGATGGATAAGCTTGATGATGAATTTGAAGAATGGTTGTTAAAGGCTTTTTTTCGAAGAACAAAGTTAAAGCGCATTGCTTTCTTGTAGGTAAGCAAAAGTATGTACAGAAGCTTGATAAAAAGAACCTTCAAAACACTTTATACAACCTGCAAAATGTATGTAACACAACAAGCAACCTTTCTCCCCCTTTTAACATTATCAAAAAGATAAACGTATTCAATTCTAGTCAAAAGTTAGGAGAGTTAATATGGTTATGACATACTGTAATTAATCAATTAACCAGCTGTAAGAAGCTTGAACAAATTCACAGTTTTACATCATTTAATCGATTAAGTGAAGGTGTTAATCGATTAAATTGATAGCAGTTGTAAGAAGCTAGGAAGACTAAAATAAGGCTCTAAGGTTTCCTATTTAAGGATGAGATGGAGGATTTTGGTTGTCAGGAATCGACGAGCTACAACCACCCTTGATGAAGACACTCGGCTTGTTGAACTCAATACACATTCTTCTAGTTTGAGAATCAGTAGTGGTCTGAATATAGTTCCGGAAGGATTGATAATGATAGTCGATGTATGCATTATGATGCTCCTCAAAACGCTCCAGATCCATATGATATGAATCCTTAAGAGACTGAAAGTGAAGGTCCATCCTATTATTGAGACAATGTTCCATAACATCCATATAAAATTGTCCAAAAGCAGGTTCTTGTGATGCATGTCCTGAATGTTCCCCCTGAGTTGCAGCAAATGGCTTTTGGTTAATGTCTTGATAATCTTCACCGAAAGGATCAAGGTTCGAATTGTTGAAGTCCTCTTGATATTGTCAAGTGTTGCCATACTTGTAGATGCCCATCTTGTGAATTAAACTCTCACCAATCAAGTGATCCTTGTCTGAGCAGTCCATCACTATAGTATCTGAAACATCAATATGAAGATAGTCAATACCTCGGGATATGAAGATACTATAAGGAAGTAGTCTTGATTGAGAGGTGGAGACGCTATACATGACCTTCAGAATCTCGTCAGGCCAATTTATCATGATGTTCTCTTTCACAGCAAACATAAACCTCAAATCATTCACGGTAGGTTGTGCATGATTTGTGTTTCTCTGAATCAATATGTAGGCAATCAAGTAGTGTAAGAGTCTGTTTTAGTGACCCAGCTTTGGTCAATTCGCCTTGGATATAGAGTTGAGGTCTACGCAAACACGACTTATACATTTCACCAACGTCAAATGGGTTGTTGTTTGCCCAGCCACAATCACTTAAACTAGCACCAGCATAAGCTAAACCACCCACATTCATAAATATTTCTTCATTAATTTTGAACAACTTTCCAGCTATCATCGACCAATATTTCCCATTTATATATCTAAAGTTCGCGTAATATTCCCTAACTAGAGTAGGGTAAATATTACCTTTCAATTCCAAGAAGGGGACAGCCCCTTGAGCTTGCAAGCCATGCGGAAACTCGAAGTTTTGTTCCGCTAGTCAAGTCACATTCGCAATCCGAATATACGTAGGATTTCTTCCCTGAAATTTCTGCAACCGAGTTTCTTGTAGAATTAATGAGTAGTATGGGTCCCCGCGGTTCTGCCTTTGTTGTGGAGGTGGCAAGATTTTTGGAGCACGCGGTGGACGTTGCGCGGTTGTCTTGATTCTCTTTCCACGTCCTCTGTCCATAGAAATCAAACATTGAATCGTGATGAAGGTTTAGAGGAAAGTTGAGGGAAACCTATGGTAAGGTTTTTAATTTGGGGAAAACGAATTTCTTGGAAGTAGGAGATGAGGGAGACGGTTTATGGAGTGGAAATGTAGAGGGTGATCCTTTTTAGGGCTAGGATGAAGCTTAGGATGATGTTGGACTTGTTCATCTGAGATTGGAGAGAAAAAGGGATGAATGGGGTTTTGAAAAATGTCCAAAAACACTTCTGTTTCTCATATACTGATGTCGTTAATCGATTAACAGCGTCTCTTAATCGATTAACTCGAGTTAAAAATGCCAGTTTTTAAAATTTTTGGCCTAGGCAATCGATTAATTGATTTACTTAATCGATTAAATGCATCAGTTACAGCGTTTTGGATGTTTTAAAAGCATGCATGGATTTCAAACTTAATTGGCTAATTGATTTTAAGCTATCACATATATTTAAAGCTTTTAAGCACAGAATCATGGATTATACAAGGAATCATAAGCATTCAATCATTATTTACAAAGCATTCAAAGGGATCATGCAAGGTATTCACACAAAAATTAATCAAGATATTTTTCATCAAGGATTCC
>NW_017723433.1:0-265 GCF_001865875.1 Lupinus angustifolius
ACAATGTATTCCGCTTCAGCGGTGGACAAAGCAACGCATGCTTGCTTTTTGCTGTGCCATGCAACTAGGCAGCTGCCTAATAGGTGACAAGTCCCACTGGTGCTTTTACGATCCAACTTACACCCAGCGAAGTCGGAATCGGAGTAACCAACCAAGGATAGGGAGGCATCCCTAGGATACCATAATCCCATATGAATAGTTACTTTTATATATCTCATGATATGTTTTACAGCAATATAATGCGATTATTTTGGCAAAGCTTGAA
>NW_017723434.1:0-1412 GCF_001865875.1 Lupinus angustifolius
TCATCGACATTTCAAACTCCCCCTACATCAACTCAAAAAACTCCTTACAAAGGATGTCATTAGTATATCCAAAGATGATATCATCAACATATATTTGTACGAGTAAAACAGGATTATCTGATCTATGAATGAAAAGAGTAGTATCGACCAAACCTCTTTCGTACCCTTTTTCTAGTAGGATCGAACTCAATCTATCGTATCAGGCTCTGGGAGCCTGTTTTAGGCCATAGAGGGCCTTCTTGAGTTTATACACATGGTTCGGGTATTTGAAGTTTTCAAACCCTGGTGGTTGGTCTATGTAAACCTCCTCTTGAATATATCCATTTAAAAAGGCACTTTTAACATCCATTTGAAAAAGTTTAAAGTTCATGATTGATGCAAATGACAAGAGCATCCTAATGGCCTCAAGTCTGGCTACAGGAGCGTAGGTCTCATCATAATCGATGCCCTCCTCCTGGTTGTAGCCTTTGGCCACTAGGCGAGCCTTATTTCTTATTATTAAGCTAGACTCATCTAGCTTATTATGGAAGACCCGTCTTGTGCCAATAACGGGATGATCTTTTGGTTTGGGGACCAAGTCCCACACATTGTTTTGCTCGGTCTGGTTTAGCTCTTCTTGCATAGCTATACCCCAGTGTACCTCCTCGATGTCTTCATCGATGGTCTTTGGCTCTAATTGAGATACAAATGCAACAAAATTACAAAATTTTCATAAAGAGCTATGGGTTACCACCCCTGTAGATATATCACCTAGCACCTTATCGAGTGGATGATCCTTTTTAGTTTTCCACGCGATAGACATTTCCTGATGTTGCTCTTCTACTGTTTGCCCCGCTTCTTGTTGGATTCCATCCATGTCCTGGTATGTCACTTCTTCAAGTGTACCTGAAATATCATCATAAAAGACCTTTCTCTTTTCTTTTGGAGAAGATTGGTCAATATGAACATGAATAGATTCTTCTACTTGCATGGTATATTTATTAAAGACACGGAATGCCTTGCTATGTAATGAATACCCTAAGAATATGCCATCATCAGCTTTCGATTCAAACTTTCCTAAAATTCTTTTTACATTTTTCAAAATAAAACATTTGCACCCGAAAGCATGAAGATGAGCAATATTTGACTTTCGACCATTAAAAATTTCATAAGGTGTTTTTGAAGAAGTAGGTCTGAGTAGTATTCTATTTATTATATAACATGTTGTGTGAACTGCATCAGCCCAGAAATACTTTGGGACCTTACTTTCATTTAGCATAGTCCTCGAGAGTTCCTCTAGAACTCTATTTTTCCTTTAAACAACTCCATTTTGTTGGGGGGTACGAAGAGCTGAGAACTGATGCATAATACCATGTTTATTACAGAACTTATTAAATTTATGATTTTCGAATTCTCTGTCATGGTCGGATTGA
>NW_017723435.1:0-2303 GCF_001865875.1 Lupinus angustifolius
AAAATATTTATAAGCATCGCTCTTTGATGCTAAAAATAAAGTCCAAGTGAATCTAGAAAAATCATCGACAATAATTAAGGCGTAATAGCTCCCACCAAAACTCATAATTTTTTATGGTCCAAACAAGTCCATATGGAGAAGCTCCAATGGTCGAGTAGTGGATATCACATTCTTTTTATTAAATGAAGTCCTAACTTGGTTACATTTCTGACACATGTCACAGGAATCCTAAGTTTTAAAATTGCGTTTTGGAAGACTAATTACTAAATTATTTTTGATAATTTTTCTAAATGCTTCACATGTATGTGAGCGACACGTCTATGCCAAAGCCAGATGTCATCTTCTTTTGAAACTAGACATTTTGAGAAAAGAGAAGTGACATCCTCCAAATTAACAATATAAATATTATTTACTCGATACCCGACAAACTTAACGTTATTAGATAATACATCACAAATGATACAACAGTCAGAATCAAAATATACAATATTACCTTTTTCGCATAATTGGCTTATGCTTAGCAAATTATGTTCCAAACCTTCTACATATAGAACGTTCTCGATTATTGTATGGGTTGAGTTGCCAATCTTCCCGGTGCCTAATATTCTTCCTTTGTTGTTATCTCCATAGGTGACAAATCCTTTTTCTTTTAACGACAAGTCTAGGATTTTTAACTTGTCCCCAGTCATATGTCTCGAACAATCGCTATCAAGATACTAATTTTGTCCATGTGTTCGAAGACATACCTGCAATATAGATCACCTCCTAGACTCAGGTACCCAAATTATGTTGGGTCCTTTCTTGTTATTGACTAGGGAGTTATCTCCCTTTCTTACCCAAGCGTAAACACCACTTGGCATCCCATATCTCCTGATGTAACATGAGTGAGATGTATGGCCATATGTGCCACTGTAATGGCATATAGGGACTCTGTTTTTCTTATTTGAATTTTTATATTGGCGTGTTAGAGGTCTCCTATATGGTCTATTTTTATGGGATGGGGGAACATACCCTAATCCAGTATGGTCACCAACGTTCCTTGTTTTGCTAAGTAGAGTGTCTAATTGGTTTTTACTATTTGTGAGTTTTGCGATTTTTTCATTCAGTTTAAAATTTTCGTTTTTCAAATCCTCACAAGTAGTATTTTGACATAAGTTATTTTTCGAGCAATCGCATGAAGCACAGGAAAAAAATTAGATCTCATGTTTCTCTCACCAATTTTAATTCATCTAATTCTTTGTGCAGTTGAATTATTTTTTGTTGGTTTAGCAAAATTATTCTTTTTCTTTCATTACTTAATCTTGCTAATTTTTTAAGTTCTTCATGCATCTCAACATAAGCACTATATAATATTTTATATGAGGGAGAATCAGAAGAAGAGGATGATGTGTTAGAGTATACCTCATCTGAAGTATCCTTGCTACCCGATCCGCAAGCCTCATCTGTTATTGCCATTAAGCATAGCTTCACGGTCTCCTCTTCATCTGAGGTGCTTGATGTTGTTTCTTCCTCCGGTACATCCCAGACGATGTATGCTTTCTTCGACTTGAAGTTCCGAGGAGTGCTCTTCTCTGAATCAACTCTTTTTATGTGAGTGGGACACTAATACTTCATGTGTCCTGGCTTACCACATTCATGGCAAGTGAAGTGCTCCTCTGTCTTGCCTTTCTTTGTTGATTCACGCACTTCTTTCCTTTGGAATCGTCTAAGTCCTCCTTTCTTCTTCAAGAAATTTCCAAATTTTCGCACAACGAGATTTAATGTTCCCTCGTTAATGTCTGAATCGGAGTCGTCATTATCTATCTCTTCGTTGGGTTGTGATTTTGAAACTTTGAGAGATATTCCCTTATTTTTATGATCGGACTCCTCGTGCATGGTCAGACGCCCAAGCTCCATCTCATGCTCCTGAAGCTTTCCAAAGAGTGTTGCCAAAGGCATGGAGTCTAGATCCTTGGACTCCATGATTGTCGTCACTTTAGGTTGCCATCTCCTGTCAAGACAATGTAACACTTTATTAGTGATCTCTCCTTTGGTGAACATCTTATCTAAAGCAATAAGATGGTTAATAATGTGAGTGAATCGTTTTTGCATATCGCCGATCGATTCACTCGGTAGCATACAAAATAATTCATATTCGTGAGTTAGCGCGTTTAGCTGGGCGCGCTTGACCTCATTAGTGTCTTCGTGAGTCACTTCTAAAGTGTCCCACATTTCCTTAGCCCTCTGACATTGAGACACTCGAAACAATTCATCATAGGATAGGGCCGAGGTAATGATGTTTTTGGCGCGAAGGTTGAACTAGA
>NW_017723436.1:0-11536 GCF_001865875.1 Lupinus angustifolius
CACCTACAAGGGGGGGGGGGGTTGAATAGGTGTAGGGGTTCTCAATCTCTTCTTATTGAACCAAAACCCAACTGTTGGAAACAACCTAGTTAATCGATTAAAAACAAGGTTTAGTCAATTAACTATTGCACAAAACAAAATGATTCGACATGCAATTTGCATAGTAACTAAAACAAAATTGAACAGATATAACACAAATATTTTTACGCACAATTATTAAGCATATGGAAGTAAACAAATATCCAGAATTTCAATTACAGATTCAATTTATAACAACAAGAAACTTAAAGAAGATAAAGAGAGAAAGAACAGTGCACAAAGGATTTTTATCCTGGTTCGTTTGCGGTCCACTGCAAACTACATCCAGGCCTCCCCTTCTGGTTTAGGGAGATTTTATTTCTTCACAATATTGAAATATAGATACAAACACCAGTTCAATTACAAGCACATAGGACGCTCATTTCTTGAAATCTAGGACCTCTAAATCCTTGGTTTGACGCTACCCTTTGCCTCAGAAAACATTTCTCGCAAAACAGCCCCAGCCAAGATTCTTGTCCTCAAATCAAGACCTCCTAGCCTTGGTGAAAAACCTCAATCTCTATGGTGATCTCACACCAAGAGACAAATTCAGAATACACAAAAACACGTTAAACAACAAGGTATACTTAAGCACAATAATGCTTGGAATATAACATGAAAAATACTCAAAGATTAACCCTTTTACTAACCACTTATGCCATCAAGATTCAAATGAGTTAATCAAATATAGTATACAGATAATTTCACTCTAACAATATCTAATGCATGAGCATGTGAGCAAGATAAGAATGGATACAGAATTATGCAAAAACAGTAAGCATATGATAATAATCAAAACAACATAATTTCTCTCTTCTCACAAATGCAATCTCTCTTGTAAAATACAGTAAAACAAGTATGCAAAATTCTCTCTACACAATCCTATACAATAGAATGCAATACTATGGTTCTATGAACGTTGCCTCTTATTTATAGCATATAGAATAGGCGGTTACATTCGTTGCAAAACAGTTCAAACAGTTCAAACAGTTCAAACAGATTTCAGTTATAACAAATAACAGACTAGTTAATCGATTAAGACTCTTCGTTAATCGATTAACAAAGCAACAAAATGACACAGGATACAGTTCAAACAGAAAACACATATTTAATAGCAAAGCAGTTGAGTTAATCAATTAAGTTACCACGTTAATCGATTAACTAGAACATTTATGCATATGTCTCAAAAGGTAAACTTCTCATATGTTATGCACAATATATAAACATGTTCTACTAAGTATATTATGCCTAATATGCACATATAATAGTTATGATAAATGCATGAACATACAATTAACTAGATTATATGTCTCATGAATATGATATGACAATTAAGATGGCTTAAGAGACTAGAACCTAGGTTCACCTAACCTATACTCACTTACTACGGCATATATACCACACTACTTAGATTATAAACTCAAATTACATCCTAGTCTAGATATGACCAAATGAGCATAAGGCATTTTGATTGTTGAGCCATCTTCAAGCTTTGATAGAACCTTGTCTTCATCAAAACATAGGCAAAGACATGCTAATATTATCCTTGACACGTTGCACTTTCATTTATCTTATCTAGTGCTTGGTACAATCGTCTAACAAAGTTCCTACTTAAAAAAGGCTTTAGCAAAGCAAAGGTCGACACTACACTTTTTATTAAGAAAATAAATCATCATACTCTTCTTGTTTGAATATATGTTAGACGATATTATTTGTGGTTCTACTAATGAGATTTTGTGTAGTGGTTTTGACAAAATGGTGCAAGGGGATTTGAAATGTCCATGATGGGGAAGTTAAATTACTTCCTTGGATTTCAAATCAAACAACTCAAGGATGATATTTTTGTAAGTCGATCAAAATATTGTAGAGATTTGCTGAAAAGATTTGATATGGATGACTGCAAGCCAATAGCCACTCCTATGGGTTCATGGACATACACCGATACAAATGAAGCTGAAAAACGCATTGACATATCAAAGTTTCCTACTTTATTTAACTGCATGTAGATATGATATAATGTTTAGTGTATGTTTGTGTGCATGTTATCAATCAAAACCAATAGAATCACATTTAGTTGTTGTTAGAAGAATCATGAAATATCTAAAAGGTGCAACTGACGTTAGATTCTGGTATCCAAAAGGAAGTATATTTGATTTTATAGGATATTCATATTCAGATTTTGCTGGATGCAAAATTGAGAGAAAGAGTACAAGTGGTACTTGTCATATATTAGGAATTGCACTGGTCGCATGGTCATGCAAGAAACAAGCTTGTGTTGTCCTAAGTACTACTAAAGCAGAATACATAGCGGCAGGTAAGTGTTGTGGCTTAAACAAAAATTACGAGATTATGGCTTAGACTAAGGCTACATTTCCTTAAAATGTGACAATACTAGTGCTATAAATCTCACAAAGAATCTAATAGTGGATTCTAGAACCAAACACATAGATATAAGACATCACTTCCTTAGGGACCATGTCCAAAAGAAAGATGTGTCTGTAGAATTTGTTGATACTCATGACCAACTAGCAGATATATTTACTAAACCTTTGGGAAAAGAACCTTTCTATAAATTAGACGAGAATTAGGCATACTTGATGAAGCTTACTTGTCTTAAATACTTATACATGATTATATGTTTGCTTCATTATGTTTATCTTATGCCTACTTGTACTTAAAATTGCTTATTTTTATTCAAAGTTTTCAAATTTTTGGGTGTGTAATCGATTACATAGGGTCAATAATCGATTACCAGGCATTAGTATGCCTGAAGATTCGAAATTCTGGGGTCAGTAACCGATTACTGTAAACTTTCAGTAACCGATTACCCATCAGTGTAATCGATTACCTAAGGCTGTTGTTTGAAATCTGAGAATTTTTTGTGTTGAGTAACCGATTACTCATTGTGAGTAACCGATTACTCAAACAAGTATTTAAGTTTTCCTCCTCATTTTTTAGACACTTCTTCTTTCTAAAACCCCTCTTTTCGTGTTTACCCTAGTTTTTGATCCGATTTGCGTGATTTTTGAGTCATTTCATATCATATTTTCAATTCTAAACACTTCCTTTCCTTAAATTTCGTGTTTAGTGGCCTAAATAAAAATACACAAATCTCTCTAACCTCAAAACATATTTTTGCAAAAACTTCAATCAATGGCTTCATCATCAAGGGCTAAGAAGCAACGTACCAGGTTGTCTTAAAAGAAGCAAGGTACTTCATTTTATGAGGCTAATCCTCTGGATTTGGCACGTCTTCTCGCTAATGGTGAACAACACAAAGTCTTTTCAAAGCATTTCCTTGGACGCTCAAATTTTGCTCCTAAGTATGGCAATGTAACTAACTTTGAGTTTGAAGATTTCCATTTTCTTATTCTACTTAGGCAACAAGATTTTCTTGATTTATGTAAGGAATCAAATGCCTATTATGCTGAACTTGTTAAAGTATTTTACTGCAACTTGAACATTAGGAAAAATCAATTTACATCTTTCATGAAAGGAAAAGAAATTGTTTTAGATGTTAAGACGTTTAGTTCAATATGCAGTAATATACCGTATCAAGATAGCATAAAATATTTCGGTCTTGCATGTGAATGGGGTAATTATGATAGAAAAGAGTTCTACTACTCTTTGTGTAGATTCTCTAAACAGGAAATCAAAATGCATAAGTAACTAGCTTTAGGCGAAACTTTAAAGAGTAGAGATATCCTTGCTATGGGAAATCTCAATTTTGGAGATCGTTTGCTTCATTACTTTCTGAGCTATGTCATTCTTCCAAAATTTTCACATCATTCTCAAATTAATGACATGCAATTGCAATTGATGTATGCTCTTAAGCATAACCTTTCAATCAATTGGACTTTAACAGTAATGAGACAAATGTGGTATGTGCGAGAAACTCACAACCCCTTGCCTTATGCAATCTTCATTACTAAAGTACTTGAGCATTTTGGTGTATCCACCGCTGGTGAATCTAAAGTCACACTTGATGCACACAATTTTAAAATCGACGTGGATGTGATCCACATATTGGGTTTCTTTTGAGATCCCATTGATAGAATCTATAAGCATCAAAGTGATCGACAAGCTACACCTATTGATGCAAATGCAAATGTCTCTGCTAAACCTCTTGAACATCAACATTTTGAGTTTCATTCTGAGTCTTCTCCATATGCTGCCATGCCTACCAATCAGATGATCATGGATGAGTTATTCTCTCTTCAAGGCTACATCTCTAATCAGATGGATGCTCTTGATGCTCATAATCAACAAGTCCAATTCGAGCTTCATTGTTTTTCTTACAAGATCAATAACATGGACCTTGATGACGATAGCACTGAGCCTGACTCTTAGAATATTTATTGTCTAGGATTTCTATTTGTAATGTTGCGTGATTGTGGACAATTTGTTTTTCTGATTATTTTTGAACAATGTATGAACATCATTTAATTTTTATGCTATGCTATGCTATGTCACCTTTGTGTTTGCTATATACATATTGTATATGTGCTGGACTCTTGGTTTTTCTTCTTTTTGATAAAGTCAAAAAGGGAGAAAAGTTGGGAGAGTGTATTTTCTGTTTAAAAATCATTCAGACGCATAACTCTAACTGAAAGGGGAGCAAAATTAATAGGGAGAACATACTCATATTAAGTCAGAATATCACATAGTATGCTACTCTTAGAAAACTACATTGTCAAGAAGATATTGGTTTGTCGTCATCAAAAAAGGGGAGACTGTGAAGAATATCTTGCTCATGACCTTGACACGATTTTGGTGAAGAAACCAACATCACATAAAGAAGAAAAGGAAGAATACTTATGAAGACAATGAAGATAAAGCTTCAAGAAATTAGAGTCTAAGTCTACATGTACTTCTATCATCATACTCTATAATATACAAATATTAGTAATGCTCAAAAGTATTTTAAAAGAAAATTGAAAACTACATGCATAAATGAAAACAATTTTAAAAAATACTATGTAACAAGTTACTGGATCTAAGTAGCAGGTTATTGTGACTAAGTAACAGGTTACCAGAACTAAGTAACAGGCTACATGAGTGAGAAACGAGTTACCCAACAAAAACTGAACAAGGTAATCAATTACATTATTTTGAGTAACTGGTTAGACAATGTGATAATCATTTATTTAGTTGGACAAAATACTTGTGTAATCGATTACATCCCTTGAGTAACCGATTACACAATGTGATAATCAATTACCCAGTTGGACAAAATGTTTGGATAATCGATCACGTCAATGTTGTAATTGATTACTGAGAGTTGTTGCACCAATTTTCAAATTCAAACTGCACAAGCTTTCACTCCAAACGAAATGGTTTCATTCCAATCAATTTCTAAATTTTCATAGAGGTGTTATGAGTGATTGTAAAGCCTATTTAAAGGCATTGTGAGTCATAATTCTCACACACAACTCATATAAACAGTCTAAACTTTCGGAAATACTTGTTCTGCACTTTTTGCAACTTGTTCTTAACTTTCAGATTATATTTTCTGATGTTGCCTTAAGTGTTATTTCAAAGTTATTCAAACCTTCTGAGCATTATTACTAAGTGTATAAAGAGTTATTGGATTGCAAGAGTTCATAGTTTTAAATCTTGTAAAGGCAATCCTTGCTATAGTTAGAGTTTTCTTCATTCAATTTGTTGAATTACTTTCTTTCACAAGGGTTTGATAAGAAAGGGAATAGAGTCACTTGGAAAGGTTGTTTCCAAAGAGTGACATAAGTATTAGAGAGTGAGTAAGATACAAGGAAGTCTCGAGGTGAGAGTTTGTAATTACTACTCTTCATATCTAGTGAAGAAATCTGTTGTGCTGCAAGAGTACTAGACGTAACCTTCAGTAGACAAGAAGGTGAACCAATATAAAATTCTCTTAGTACTCTCTTCTCCCTTATCTCCTTAAATTTGTTTGATATTTTTCTGCATAACTTTTCCATTACTATTCACTCTAAAATTTGCAGAAAAATCTGTCACCGATTTAACTCCTTGTAGAAAAATCTGCATAACTCCTTGTACATAATATGAAATAGTTGCTCGGGTGGAATTTCGAAAAGAGAAACAAAATTCATTTTGGCTACTCTTAGCCAAAATTTGACCATGCTAGATTTTTGGACAAAAAATCCATACGGTCAGTTGACTAGTTTATGTTGTTACCGTACTACGCAACAATTATGAATGACACGAAATAATGCTTATTTGTTGAGTCACGACTAGTTCACTCTCTTTAAGATGTTTCGTGGTACTGCTAAAATTGTGCAAGCAAACTATCAACAACATCGTCTCCAGGACTATCAACCCAATTCCCACAGTATGGCTGCCCGTGCCAACTCTTTTCTCACAATACTGACTATCAGTGTCAGTTCTCGAAATTCACACTTTGGCTGCCTATGCCAATTCTCAAGTGCCCAGAAAGAAAGGGGGAGAAGGTTGTCAGAAATGTGTCAACAAAATATGAGGGGGAGAAAGATATGTTGAGAGGTAAACGCCTTCAACTTGGTACGAATTGTAATGTGGGGAGGATGCCTCTATTTATAGCCCGAGGCCTGCAACGACTCCCCCATTCGATGATGCAAAAGATCAAAGAACTATATGATCCAACAACTATATGATCCAACAGTGTAAAACATGACCACCCAAGTGCTCTATCACCAACGGTTTTATGTTAAATGCGTGTGTTGACTTGGTCAATACACGATCCAAACCAAAATAGCCCAAAATAAAATAAAATAAATAAATGTTTATTTAAAAAGAATGTTTGGCCCAAGCCCGAACCCAAACATGAGCCGAGCCGAGCCAGACAGTGGCGAAGGAGGTGGTGGTTGTGGCGCGCGCGCGCATGTGTGTAGGGGTTTTGTTTGTGTGAGTCCTCACCCACTCACAAAATCCATTGTAACCCTTGGGGCACACCTAAAGGTTGCAACTTAAGGCTTATAAAGCCTTTCAACTTCCCTCCTCCAAGCAATGTGGGACTAGTGAGTTTTTTTCAATTCACAAACCCAAAAGTCACCATAAATGGTCACATTAATGTGTATTAAAAACTACTTCAAAACATCATTCTTTCAACAAAACCCAACAATCCCCGACTTGAAATTAAAAAATGATTTCTGGGAATTTCTGTGGTCTCAATAAGATTGTGCATAAACAAAGGTGTCATGCGACTTGAACCTTTGCATAGTGAATAAGATCTATATTTTACTAGTGACTCGTAGTCTTGAACTCTATCTCCAACATCAAACCATACACAACCTTTTCAAAGGTGTATTCTGTAATGCCCGTGGGTTAAAGGTCATGCACATGTATCCTAGTATAGTGAACGCTCTAAACATTTATGCCCCAAAATTTCATAGGAAGCGACCCCTACTTCCACATTCACATAGGTGAGTCTATCAAGAGTACTCCTATAGCCTAAGTACTCCACTCCAATTTGTGTATAAATCTCATTAAGAGTTTAACTCATCCTTACATATGCTGCAGGAATCACGCTTCTCATAAATTTATAGCATGTTCATTCTCATATCACTTCACAACATGTTATTACCCATTGAACCTATTTCTTGGGATCTCTAGTAAGTTAGGTCGGGTTACCATCATGAGTGATCCTCGTTCTAAGGGCAATGGTCCCATTATCTTGGAAGTATTATGGACTTTCTCTCTAGCTAGCCCTTTCGTCAAAGGATCTGCTAAGTTATTCTCAGTGCATACATCATCCACTCTAAAAGCTCTTGTAGAGAGTAACTCTCTAATGGTGTTGTGCTTACGACGATTATGTCGTTTCTTAACATTATAAAAGCGATTCTCAATTTTTGTAATAGCCGCGATACTATGACAATGGATCAACACAGTTGGGGTCGGTTTTTGCCATAGGGGAATCTCTACAAGCAAGCTTCTCAGCTAACTGGCTTCTTCACTAGCTGTTGCTAGTGCTATCATTTCAGCTTTCATAGTGGATTGAGCCAATGTACTACAAAGCCTTCAGGTTGTTTCATATAGACTTCTTCTTACTAATCACCATTAAAACATCAGTCGTAACATTCATTTGATATACTAATAAATTATGTATAGCAATGAACGATATTAGTACTCTAATGGATGTTATTCTAGTAATAGGTGAAAACGTGTCGAAGAAATCTACATTCTCCCTTTGCCTGAAACCTTTGGCTACAAGGCGAGCCTTGTATTTATCCATTATGCCATCAGATTTCAGTTTCTTTTTCAATATCCACTTACAACCAATGGTTTTGCAACCAAGACGCAAGTCAGCTAAATGCTATGTTATGTTAGACTCTAGGGAATCCATCTAATCATTTTTGGCCTCTTTCCACAAATCAACATCCAAAGAAGTCAAAGGTTCTTGGAGTGTTGATGAATCCTCTTCCAATTTATAGGCCATATAATCAGGTTCATACTCTCTAGCAGTCCTTGCTCTCTTAGTTCTTCTAGGTTCTATTTCTAACCCATCATTATTATCATTATTGTTAATCAAAAGTATGTGACTAGTTGTGGTGCCCGAATTATTCCTCAATTTAAAAGGGAATTTCATTTCATTGAAGTCTGCATCGTTAGACTCAATGATAAATTTTGCGTTAAGATCATAAAATATGCATGCCTTTTTGTTTACAATATACCCAATGAATACACATTCATAAGCTCTACTTGCGAGTTTAACTCTTTTGGGGTCTGGTATTCGGACATAAGCCAGACAACCCCAAGTTCTCAAATAAGACTAGTTTGGTTGTCTATTCTTAATAATTTCATAAGGGAAATTTTGCTTTTAGCCTTGGGGAATCTATTTAGCACATAACATACAATTAATAAGATTTCACCCCACCAAAAGGGTGTTGCACTAGAACATAACATAATAGCTACAACTAATTCAGTTTAAGTTCTATTCTTTCTTTCAACTTTACCATTCATTTCAGGTGAATATGATGCAGTTGTTTCATGAATAATGCCATTTAATTTCTAAAAATCATTAAACATATTAGAGCCATACTCAGTGCTTATATCACTTCTGAGTTTCTTTATTTTCTTGTTGAGTTGATTTTCAATTAGTTACATATAACTTAAACATGTCAAGTGCTTCACTTTTATTTTTCATAAGATATAGATAAGTAAAATCAGAGCAATCATCAATAAAAGTGATAAAGTAGCATTTACCATTTCTAGTTAACATTCCATCTAATTAACATATATCTGAGTGTATTAAATGTAAAGGCTCAGACTCTCGCATTAGTGATTTATGAGATTTGTTTTTCAAACTTTCGCTTGATTGCATGATTCATAAATTTCAAAATCATATTTAGATAAATTTAGAATTAAACCTAAGCTACTCAAATTTGATATTGCATGTTTATTAATATGACAAAGTCTAGAATGCCAAATATTAAAATCACACAACATGTAAACATAATAAGAAATTTTATTAATAGAAACATCAAGACTTAATTCAAACATGCCATCAGTGGCATACCCTTTCCCAACAAATACCCCATTCTTAGTAAGAGTATACAAATCTGCTCCTATGGTCTGGGTAAAACCAGCCTTATTAAGAAGGAAACCAGAAACCATTGGTGTGGGAGAATCAAAATCTCTTGAGTGTGCATCACATCTTTGAGAATCAAAATCTTCCTAGATATAAACTTCATCTCCACATCACTAGTTCCTACAACAACATTGGTGTGGGAGTCACCCAACAACACCTTCTTGTCATCAGCATCCGTGTATGTTTTGAACATAGCACGGTCATAGCAGACATAAATGGCCACATTAATGTGTATTAAAAAGCACTTCAAAACATCATTCATTCAACAAAACCCAATAGTTTGCTTGAGCCAAAATTTAATCCTGAAATCCTTCAAGACAATAGGGAAAAGTTGCTCGGGTAAAATTTGGAAAAGAGAAGCAAAAATCAATTTGGCTACTCTTAGCCAAATTTGACCATGCTAGATTTTAGGACAAAAAATCCATATGGTCAGTTGAGTAGTTTTCTCGAGCCAAAATTTAATCCTAAACTACTTGAAGATAATATGGAAAAGTTGCTCAGGTGTAATTTCAAAAACTCGTGGCAAAATTCTATTTGCGTACTCTTAGCCAAATCTAATCATACTAGATTTTAGGACAAAAAATTCATACGGTCAGTTGACTAGTTTTCTTGATCCAAAATTTAGTCTTGAACTCCTTTAAGATAATATGGAAAAGTTGCTCTGGTGGATTTGAAAGAGTTTTGGCGAGCCATATTTTTATCCTGAGCCTCAATTTGAATTTGAAAGAGTGTAGAACCATCTTGGCCGAGATACTTGTGGTTGTTAGACTTTTTGACCGAGATTCTTGTTGTGCAAGATCAGATTTGAAGTTAAATGAGTCATCTTCAATTTGATGACAGATATACAGAGCCATGTTTTGCCCATGCTCGTCATTTTGAATTTGAATAAAGTACAACTCAAGTTGACCGAGACAATTCTCCATTTGGTCGAGCCATTTCTCAAAACTTGAATTTTGGCTAGGTTTTTGGTGCTCCTACGCCCAAAGACATGACCCATGTGCCAAGTGCCTGACTTGTGCTGGCTTGGCCAGGTTGGCCACCTATGGACCATTTTCCATGCCTAGGCCATTTAGTTGGCCACTAATGGACCATATTACAAGGAATTAAATAATTAATCTCTCAACCCAATTACATGAAATTATTTGCAAAAATAAATGAATCTTTAAAATAAAATCCTAATCTACCCATAGGAAAATTGAAAGTGCGCATGTCAAGAGGAACACTTTGGAAAGCTCTCTCATTATATGTCATGGTTTTGATGATGACAACTTGTGCTAATAAGAGCTTGAAGATCATCAACAAATCAACATGCTTAAGTCTTTTGATTGGTACTAGACTTAGACTAGAGACTAGTTTAGGTTGAGTCTAAGGCTTAGGTAACCTTAACACATGTCTCATATGCATAAAACTTTAAATCATTTCATCTTTGAGATATGTCATTCATAATATGTTCATGCATCACATAAATACATGTATATGTGCATCCTAGGCATAAACTTAGTGTTAAACATGTATGAATCAAGTGCATAACATATTTGAGTTTTTGTAATTGAAAATACATATGAAAATATGATGTTAATCGATTAAGGCATACGTTAATCGATAACCTAACTTCTTGAAAAGCTGTTGAAACTGAAAAACTTGGAAAACAAAATCAGTTACGTTTTTAAACAACGTTAATCGATTAACTAAGGCTTTAATCGATTAACTGGGCTGCAGAACTGATTCTTTATAAACTGTGTTTTCAGAACTGATGTCATAACTTGCATGTTGCATTTTTTAGAGAGTTAGAGTATATTTCGTGATAATTGTTGCATCTAGTTGATATTGCATTTGTGAGTTTAGAAAGGAGAAAATTCTTTGCTTTAGGATTGAGTGACATTTCATGATATATTT
>NW_017723437.1:0-568 GCF_001865875.1 Lupinus angustifolius
TGGATATTCTAACCGCTACACCTATTCAACCCCCCCCCCCTTCTAGGTGTATTGTAACTACTGATACCTGACAAGTGGTATCAGAGCTAGTACGAAGTGCTAGCTCAACCGCGTATTCGTGATCCTAAGGGAAAACAATGGGTTCTTCAAACCCGTTTGGGGGTGATGGTTCATCCATTAACCGACCACCTATATTTAGTGGTGAAGGGTATGTCTACTAGAAAGTCCGCATGCAAATTTTTATAGAAGCCATAGACTCGGATATTTGGGAATCCGTAGTCAACGACCTATTTGTTCCACAGCATCTAGTGGACGATGAACCTAAAGACAAGCCTAAAAATCTATGAATCGATGATGAGCACAAAAGAGTCCAGCATAACCTACGCACCAAAAATATCATCACATCGGCCCTATCCTATGATGAGTTCTTTAGGGTCTCGCAGTGCCAAAATGCAAAAGAAATGTGGGACACTTTACAAGTGACTCACAAAGGCACTAGCGAAGTCAAGCGCGCTAGATTAAATGTGTTGTCCCACGAGTATGAGTTATTTCGCATGTTACCTAGCGA
>NW_017723438.1:0-236 GCF_001865875.1 Lupinus angustifolius
TCTCTGCTCCTCACACTCCACAACAAAATGGAGTTGTTGAGAGGAAAAATCGCATTTTAGAAGATTAGCGAGAACCATTCTTAATGAAAGTAACACCCCCACATACTTATGGGCAGATGCAGTGCATACTGCATGTTATGTTATAAATCGAGTACTTCTAAGGCCTAATATAAATAAAACTCCTTATGAACTTTGGAAAGGTTGTAAACCAAACATATCCCATCTTCACGCTTTCG
>NW_017723439.1:0-255 GCF_001865875.1 Lupinus angustifolius
TGCAGGTGCTTTAGAGGAAGCATACTCAAAAGACGTGGATAAGGAAAAAGCAACCAATGAAGAATGTAAGACCAAATCTCAGGAGCATTCAGATATTCCAGCTGTGTGGAAAACCAAGAAAGCTCACCCAATCGACAAAGTAATAGGTGACATATCTACGGGAGTGGTAACCCGTAGTTCCTTACGAAATTTCTATAATTTTGTAGCTTTTGTATCTTAGATTGAGCCTAAGACCATTGATGAGGCCATTGAGGA
>NW_017723440.1:0-1796 GCF_001865875.1 Lupinus angustifolius
CAAGCCCCTTCCACGGGATACTTTCTATGTTCTAAGGAGAGAACTTGGAATTCTTGATGAACAATATCTTGATTAAAATTGTTTAGTTGTTTGCATTATTGTCTTGCCTCTATATGCCTATTTGTCTCTTGTTTAAATGATATATGTTAAAATGCAAAATTATGTCTCCTGATAAACTCTTTTCGTGATTACAAATGTTTCGATTAATCCGTCAAAAAGTTGAAACCGTTCTGCTAGCTGAAAATCACTTTTTACCGTGTTTAATCGATTAAACACTTAGTATCAATCGATTACCTGGGCATCAGTTTTTTGAAAATCAAATTTTACATGAGTTTAATCGATTAAACCTGCCCGTTAATCGATTAAAATCAGCATTTTAAAGGCAGACAGCATCTCGGTTTTACACTTTTTTCGGATTTTTCTCCACCTCTTTTACGCTTTAAGTCTCTGAATCTACAACTCAACTGATCCAAGTGCACAAAGGTAGGAAAAACCTCATCCTAACCCTCTCAAACCATCAAGAAATCTCACTTTATCATCATCATTCCACTACATTCCCAATTTTTCACCAAATTAAACCCTGGGTTAGGTTTGCCTAATCCTTCTCTGCTCATTCAACATCATTCCGGGTTCTACAAATACAATGGAGCAAGGTCGCACAAAAAGGGTCAAAACTACAGCCAACCATGTATGAAGAATGGAAGTCGGCTCATCATCCACTCGAGACCGCAATGACCCATACTACTCACTCATCTTGCAAGAAACCCGTTTGGCAAAATTCCATGGACGTAAACCCACTTACGTAAGGTATGTTGATTTAACCTGGTTGGCGGAACAGAACTTTAGTTTTCCGCATGATATGGAGGCTCAGGGAGCCGTTCAATTTCTGGAATTAAAGGGACAAGTTTACCCTGTTCTAGTTAGGGAATTTTATGCGAATTTCAGATATAAGGATGAAAAATATTGGTCTATGATTTTCGGTAAATTGTTTGAGATTAATGATGAACTGTTTATGAATGTCGGTGGTTTGTCATCTTCGGGTTATGGAATAGGATATTTCTCCTGGGTTAAGGATAACTTTGATCCTACTAAGGTTTATAAGTCATTCCTTCGAGGTCCTCACTTGTATATTCCGGGTCAGTTGACCAAAGCTGGGTCGTTTTAATAAATATTTAATGCAAGTAGAAGAGTCTATCCATGTACAATTTGACGAATCTTCTACAAAAGAGAAGAGAAAGGTCGTGTCTGATGATGTTGCAGGTGCTTCCCTACAGTAATGATCAACTGGCTTGAGGAAATATTGAAAATTATGAACAGTGTGTCTCTGTCTCAGTCGAAGCTGCTTCCCTACAGTATTTTCATTTCACGCATTGTGGATTATTTGCATATTGATGTTTCTGACACCATCATTGTTGAGTATACTGATAAGGATCATCTGGTTGGTGAAAGCTTCATTCATAAAATGGGTATATACAAGTATGGTACTACTTGGCAATACTAGGAGGACTACACTACTTTTGATCTGGATTTGTCCAATGATGATAATCAGGGTGGCATGGGTGATCAGAATGCTACAAATCAGGGGGAGCATTCTAGGACAGCATCACAAGACTCTGCTTTCGGTTTGGATCAGATGGAAGCTATGGAGCAACGACTCAACAACCGTATGGATCTTCACTTTCAAGGGTTGACAGACTCATACTTTGCAGGCATGGAACAGTATGAAGAGCGTCAAACTGCCTATTCAGACAACCAATTTCAGGCAATGAGGAATATGATTCAATCTACTGCTGAAG
>NW_017723441.1:0-13288 GCF_001865875.1 Lupinus angustifolius
GGGCTACGCCGAAAGAAAGGTTTTCTTTGTCGGTAGGAAGGGAGTCAAACCAAGGAATAAGGTTCTTTAGTTTCAAGTGAATGTCTAAGTGTGGTAATTGGAAGAAGTGCTTGTAAAACATTGATTCAATTATAGTGAAGAAAATCTCCCAGATCAGCCGGGAGGCCTGGATGTAGTTTGCAAGTGGACACGCAAACGAACCAGGATAAAAATCGTGTTGCAGGATTTTTTTTCTCTCTCTTTCTCTCTTTATTGCATTTAATCGGTTAACTTGTATAGTAGATTTAATTGCTATATTCTGTCTCTGTGCTATACTGTTAATACTCTGATAAAATTGTAAGCTTTGTGTATTCATTTCAATATTGGGTAATTGTCGTGCAAGAAACCGAATTTGTTTGAGCTTGTTGTTCTGTTTTAATCGATTAAGTCAATTGCGTCAATCGATTATCTCTATTCTTTTAATTGATTAATCTGGGGTAATTCAGTATTAAATGTTGTTTTCGAAAAGCGGATATTCTAACTGCTACACCTATTCAACCCCCCCCCCTTCTAGGTGTATTTTAACCACTGATACCTAACAAAAATACTTCCCAATTTATTAAAACTTGAATTCTGGCTAGGTTTTTGGTGCTCATACGCCCAAAGACATGACCCATGCGCCAAGTGCCTGGCTTGTGCTGGCTTGGCCAGGTTGGCCACCTATGGACCATTTTCCATGCCTAGGCCATTTAGTTGGCCACTAATGGACCATATTACAAGGAATTAAATAATTAATCTCTCAACCCAATTACATGAAATTATTTGCAAAAATAAATGAATATTTAAAATGAAATCCTAATCTACCCATGGGAAAAAACTTCCCAATTTATTAAAAAATATAATTAAAATTATGCTAATATTTCCTTCCAAGAACATGGACTCCAAGTGGTTCTCCTACTCGTATGATTGTCTTCCCCAAATCATAGGTCCCCCCTTGGTTTATGTCATACCCTCCTTCTTGAAAATAAGTTGTCCTCAAATTTGAGGCACCATCACCTCTTGGATCAAAGACCATCTTCTTGAATTGTTTGAACCAACTCTCCACATATTCATCATTTGTTACCAATATTTATTTTTGTTAAAAAACGTGCATCCTTAGAAAACACCTTAAGAGTTGAGTCTCCATGGCTTGTCCATATCACATCCATAGGAACAATTTGACCAATGTAAAATTCAGTCTTCCATAAGGGTGGATGATCAGGTGCATCTTCATTAAGAAAGATTACTCCAATGTCCTCCAAATTTTGTGAACAAAACTAGGCAAAAAGTTGTTAGTGGTAAAACAAATTCCACATTGGCATGGGTTTAGGGGTTGTTTTGGACACAAATCATTCCCATCCTTACTTTTTTTGTAATCGAACTTCCCTTTCTTCACCTTCACTGATCTTCCTTTTTTTCAAATGACACTTTTTTCCTCAGTTTTCTTTTCACTCTTAATTCCACACACTTTTTTCCTTTCTCTCCTCCTCAATTTTATTTTTCAAAGTCTTTTGATCCTCAATCACTTGGGTATGAGATAAAGCACATAAGACCACTAGTTTTTGTGAAAAAAGTTGTATCTGTTTGAGAACCCATCATGGATGGTTCTATTATCCATTTACGATGAACGACCTAAACACATATTGCTGGCCTCTATGTGAACCACATCACAAAGAACTACGTCTTCATATTTCGCTATTGAAAAGGGAACATCCACTTGCTGGTTCATAATTATCTCCCCAACCTCACTTAACCATTGTAATTGGTAAGGAGTGAGATATGGTTTAGTCGCAATGTTTAGTTTTGAAACTAACCTTGAACTAATAGTGTTGGTACTTCCACCATCAATAATTAATAGGCAGATATTTCCTTGGACCAAACACCTAGAATGAAAGATGTTGGTCCTTTAGTTGGCCTAATCGGCCATGACTTGGCTATCAATCTAAAAACTAGCTTTGATGAACACTTGATGACAATCTCCTTGGGGTGCCTTTGTTTTGGATCATTTATTAGCTTGAAATGAGTTAAGAGGAATATGTATGGGTCAAAATTTGGCTAGATGACAAGGTTTGGCTTGGTAATTATGTGTATGGCTCGGTTGGATGGTGTGTGTATGGGATAGGTTTGTATATGGAGGGTTATTGTTGAAAGAGTTTTCTTGCTACTTATTGAGGCAAGTTTCTGATTGATTTATTTATTCACAGGTCGATTCAAGATTTTTCTTGCTACTTTGTTGGAATAAATCCCAACGCCAGTAAAATGGTTTCAAGAATGTTCCTTTAATAAAAAAAAACTTAACTTTATTGAATTATTAACAATTTCATACCATCTCGGCTTTGTTGGAATAAATTCCAACGCCGATATAAAGGTATGAATTTAGCAATTTAATACAAGTGATAATGAGTAATATTTATTTTTATTTTCCTTTATTAACCGAACTACTTACTTATGGAAGATTGGTAAGGAATAAATAAATAAAGCAATAAATAAATGTTAGTTGCGGAATTTAAATGACAGAAAATAAATGTTAGTTGCGGAAAATAATTGACAGAAAATAAATGTTAGTTGTTAGATCACTCATTATAACTGTGTATTTTTCCTTTTCACAAAGATACAATTTATGAATTAAATTGCACTTTGATTCAAGGTTTCTTTCTTTGTCAACAAATAAAATTTATAAGTTAACACTTTACTATTTTACATTTGCATCTCTTTCAAGATTAAGTTGTTGTATAGTATAGCGTTATGTCAAACCACAAGGAATTGCCTAATAGAAATGTACTCAGACTTTGTATATTTTATCAAAAGTAAGATATTAACAATTAAAGTTGTTTTTGTGGTTTTATCAAATAAGAAACAAGGAAAAGTAAAGAACTAACTATTCACAAATTCAAAAAGAGAAGATTGGTTTGAAATATAGAATTATTTCTAAACTTAAATAATTTTTGAAGAACATTATCAAGGTATGTGTTATGGTTAATTCCAAACACCATTTCAAAAAAATCCCCTAGTACCCCTGTGAGAAAAAGTGATTTTCAAACCTTGCAAAATATAATAATCAATAGAAAACTGCCACTCAACGAAATAAGTTGTCACGCCTTTTTTCAGGCTCCTTAAACATTTTTTAGCCTTGATTACAAGTTTCTTAAAATGGATGCTTTGATTTGGAAAATAAACTAAGGTGTATTCCTACTTTTTAGTTAATTTGTCAAGACTTTAAGAAGAAGCATTTTGGATCTTGAAATCAAGTTTTACGTGATCAAACTAAAACTGCATTAAGAGCTTCTGAAAGAATTGAAACTTAACCAAAAGTAATAACTTGAATGTATTGAAATCAAAATATGATATAAATGAAGAAAAGAAATAACCTTACACCATAATCCAAATCATTATGTAGGAGCATGAGCCATCTATCCAAGGATGAGATGCTTTCAATTCCAAATTAAGTTACAAACTCATGTTTTTGCACCTTATTTGCCCACTTCATTCTCCTCTTGAATTCTAAGAACAAAACTCCTAAAATGGCCTAAGAATACTCTCAAGTGAGAGAGAACCGAAAATGAAAGAAAGAGAAGAAATTACAAAGAATTTAAAATGTATGTGCAATGCCTCAAAGTGAGGAGGTGGGTGTGCCTTTTATAGGCAAAGGAACAGGAGCTTAGCTACCCTATTTGGCCGCCCAGCGCCTGACGAGGCTCACCCAAGCTGGTGAGTCAGCAGCTTGTCCCATCTTGGGCAGCTAACTTTGACAACCTCTTGTAGGCTAGGCTACATGCATGGTGACACCTCCTACTTGCTTGTTCAGAATATATGTCATGCATGAGGTCATGTGCTTAGCCTTCAAGTAAATAATAGGGAAGGTGCTTGATGAGTTGGCCAAGCTTTCTTCACGACTAGGTTTCTGACCTGCTTAGTCGCCTAGCCTAAGCCTGGCCCACGCCCAACAGCTTGGTTCCTTCATGTGAAGGTACCAACCTTTCTTCATGGTTGGGTTTGGTCATGGCCACCTAGCTCAAGCTTGGTCCACTACTGGCTGGTTTGTTTCTTCATGGTGAAGGAACCAACCTTTCTTCATGTCGAAGCAACCTTTGTTCCATGATTCTTGAGTTGATTTTCGTTGGTTACTAGGCACTTCTGGTATGATTTCTTCAAGTCAGCTTTTGAGTTTGTGCTTTGCTTTGCATACCTAGCTTAGGTTTCTTCAAGGTGAAGAAAGGTACATTTTGTTCAAGCCTAAGTCATCCTTTTGATGACAAACTTAAGCACACAACATGTCGTACTTAGCTTTTTTCTTTTGAGCATTTACTTTTGGACTTTTGGCTTGTGATTTAGCATGCATTCTTGGCTTTCTTTTAAATTAATAAATTTCCTACAAAATTCAAGGGAAACTTAGGTATGAAAATTAGGTATTTTTGGCACTTATCAACTCCGCCCAACTTAAGACTTTGTTTGTCCCCAAACAAAGGTAAAATAACAACTACTTGGCTTTTGAAAAATTAATGTTGGACAAGATCAAAACTATGCATCATTCTTTTAAGGTTCCATGAGATGTGTTTATGATTATGTGATTTTGACTCATAATGCTTCAAACTAAGAATGAACACATATTTTCAAAAATTCATTTATCACTTCATTTATAGAAAATGTTATCAATCAAAGAGATGCATTTTCACACACAGTTCAAGAATGGAACCAAATGGGTAAGTGTTTCACTCAAAACTCAACTTGTTTGGTTTGCAAGAATTTAATCTTGTTTTTCTTCTCAATACTTACTTTGATTGCACAAAATTTTCAAGGATAACTAAGGTCTTCCTTATGTTGTAATGAGGCTTGGCTATCAAATAAAATTGGTTTTTCAAGATATTAAAAAATAATTCCAAAGTTTAAAAGAGATCAATAAATGATTTGTCTTTTAAAATATATACTCTTTTTCAACTTTTTTCACCTTTCTTCTTTTTCTTCCTTTCGTCATTCTTTTTCTTGACCATTTTGTTCTAACTTTTCTTTATTTTTCTCAATCTCTTTATACTCCTTTTTTATTTTTGGAGCATTTTTTACTTTTTCATTTGTAAAGAGATTGAGAATTTTTCTTTTCAACACTTTGTTACATGGCCAACCATTCCCCCCAACTTAATTTTTTCCATCAACGTTCTTTTTGAAAAATGCTCTCTTTTTACTTAGAAAATATAGGAGATTTCATTTTTGTTTTTCCATATTAGGCTCAAGGGTTGTATTTGAAAAATAATATTTCTTTTTAAGGCTCAAAAGGGTTAACAAAGGATGTTCCTATTTTTGGTTTGTCAAGTGGCTCATTCTAATTGAAAGAACTTGCCTGGATCATTTTCTATCAAATTGTGTGCAACCAAGTAAAGAAAGATTCAAACAAAATCAATTGTGAAAAACCAAAGAGTTTCTCACTAAGCTCACATAATTTTTGTGTTTGGTTTACACTCCTTCACATGGTTGGTATATGTACAACTCTTTGATTTTTAAACAAATTCACAAGTTATGATAAATAAGTTTCCAAAAAAATTGCATTTTATCAAAGTTATAACATTATGAATTATTCACAAAAAAAATCATATTTTCATCTCATGTTGTTAATTTACAAAGTCATTGATCTTGTTAAATTTTTAAGCCAAGTTGTGTTATCTATTAAGTTTAGTTTAAACAATATCACTTTTTAAACAAATTATCAAAAAGAAACTAAACTAAACGCACAACTTAAAAAAAATTAAACATACTAAAAAAAATTCTAAAGCAAGTAAACACACTAAAAAGCAAACAAACACACACTAAATATTTTTAAAAACACACCAAAAATTAAAATCTTTCAAAATGTTATACACACTCCCCCCCAACTTAAGTTCTTGACTTATCTTCAAGTCATTCTGAATTTTTTTTAAGGAAGTTTGTGTAACATTTTCAAAGAAATGAAATTAAAAACTAACCAAACTTGTTAGGAGAACTCAAAATTTCGTTCTCCTTGATTTTAATAGCCTCTCCAAGATAGTAGTGCCTTTAGAGCCAACTCTTTTTTGTCTCTTTGTTTTTGGACTTGTTTTCCTGTAAATCATTATGTTCATGAATAAAATTTGATTGACAGAAATACCAATTTAAACAACATGTTTTTATTCATGAAAATTATGTTTACAGTAAATATTTAAGCATTTTTGCAAGTCCAATTGATATATGGAAATCCAAACAGAATTTTATGGGATTCTAAACAGAAAGATATCAATTCAAACAACCTCAAATAAATCCATTCAAAAGTTCATGAATTTATTTTTTTAAATGGTAAACCAAACAACAACTTAGTAAACCAAATAACACGTTTTTAGGAGTTCTCATGTTTGGAAAAATTAATTTTTTTTGGCACAAATTGAACAAGCATGCTTTTAGTTTATAAAAATTTATTTCTCAACTTAAAAATCATCAACTAAAGTTGCATGGTGTATACTTAACCTTTAAGGATTAAAGTAGCTTCCCTTTTCGGAATTTTAAAGATTCGATTTCTTCATTTAAAAAAAAGTTCAGCCACTAATCGTTGTTGATTTCAATCTCCCTTTTGTTATTCTTTTGAAAAAGTTGATGAGGGGTACCTCCTCATCACCTTAAAATATTATAACAACAAAAAAAGGTTTCTTAACTAGTGGGTATTCACTGCACTAGTTCCAACTTTTCTCTATTTTGTGTTATTGATTTTTCAATGTACAAAATAGAAAAATAAATTAAAAGAAAGATTTACAAGAAGAAAAATAAATTTATACAAAAAGAAAAGAAAATTGTATTTACAATTACTAATGATAAAAAATATAAGTATGAATTTCTATTATCTAGCAATTCCCCGGGAGCGGCGCCAATTTGTTGAAAAAGTTTGTTTGCTACTTATTGAGCCAAGTTTCTGATTGATTTATTTAATCACAGGTCGATTCTTTGCTCGAATCTCGGCTTTTTTGGAATAGATCCCAAAGTCGGTATAAAGGTTTCAAGAATGTTCCATTAATCAAAAACTTAGCTTTATTGAATTATTAACAATTTCATACCGTATCGACTTTGTTGGAATATATTCCAACACCGATATAATGGTATGAATTTAGCAATTTAATACAAGTGATAATGAATGATATTTATTTTCATTTTCCTTTATTAACCGAACTACTTCCTTATGGAAGGTTGGTAAAGAATAAATAAATAAAGCAATAAATAAATGTTAGTTTTAGAATTTAAATGACAGAAAATAAATGTTAGTTGTGGAAAATAATTGACAGAAAATAAAAGTTAGTAGTTAGATCACTCATTATAACTGTGTATTTTTCCTTTTCACAAAGATACAGTTTATTAAATTAAATTTCACTTTGATTCAAGGTTTCATTCTTTTTCAACAAATAAAATTTATAAGTTAACACTTTACTATTTTACATATGCATCTCTTTTAAGATTCAATTATAGTATAGTATAGTATAGTATAGGGTTATGTCGAACCACAAGAAATTGCCTAATAGAAATGTACTCATACTTTGTTTCTTTTATCAAAAGTAAGAAAGTAACAATTAAAGTTGTTTTTTTGTGATTTTATCAAATATGAAACAAGAAAAAATAAAGAGCTGACTATTTACAAATTGAAGAAGAGAAGATTGGTTTGAAATATGGAATTATTTCTAAACTCAAATGATATTTGAAAAACATTAACAAGTTATGTGTTATACTTTCGGTTAATTCCAAACATCAGTTCATAAAATTTCCCCCAGTCCCCCGAGAAAAAAATGAGTTTCAAACCTTGCACAATACAATAATCAATAGAAAACTGCCACTCGACGAAATAAGTTGTCACGCCTTATTTCAGGCTCCATAAACATTGATTAGCCTTGATTACAAGTTGCTTCAAAAATGATGCTTTGATTTGGCAAATGAACTAAGGTGTATTCCTACTTTTTATTTCATTTGTCAGGACTTTAAGAAGAGGCATTTTGGATCTTGAAATCAAGTTTTAGGTGATCAAGCTAAAACCACATTATGAACTTCTTAAAGAATTGAAATTTAACCAAAAGTAATAATTTGAATGTATTGAAATCAAAATATGATGCAAATGAAGAAAAGAAATAACCTTACACCATAATCCAAATCAATATGTAGGAGCATGAGCCATCTATCCAAGGATGAGATGCTTTTGATTCCAAATGAGGTTACAAACTCATGTTTTTGCACCTTATTTTCCAACTCCATTCTCCTCTTGAATTCTAAGAACAAAGCTCCTAAAAATGGCCTAAGAACACTCTCAAGTGAGAGAGACCCAAAAATGAAAGAAAGAGAAGAAATTACAAAGAATTAAAAATGTATGTGCAATGCCTCAAAGTGAGGAGGTGGGTGTGCCTTTTATAGGAAAAGTAATGGGAGCTTAGTTGCCCTGTTTGGCCACCCAGCGCCTAACTAGGCTCACCCAAGCTGGTGAGTCAGCAGCTTGTCCCATCTTGGGCAGCTAGCTTGGACAGCCTATTGTGGTCTAGGCTACATGCATGGTGACATCTCCTACTTGCTTGTTCAGAACATATGTCATGCATGAGGTCATGTGCTTGGCCTTCAAGTAAAGAATATGCAAGTTGCTTGATGAGTTGGTCAAGCTTTCTTCATGGCTATGTTTCTAAACTGCTTAGCCGCCCAGCTCAAGCTTGGCCCACACCCAGCTGCTTGGTTCCTTCATGGTGAAGGAACCAACCTTTCTTCATGGTTGAGTTTGGTCCTTGCCGCCCAAACCAAGCTTGGTCCATGCCTAGCTGGTTGGTTTCTTCATGGTGAAGGAACCAACTTTTCTTCTTGTCGAAGCAACCTTTGTTCCATGATTCTTGAGTTGATTTTCGTTGGTTACTTGGCACTTTTGGCATGATTTCTTCAAGTCTAGGTAAGCTTTTGAGTTTGTGCTTTGCTTTGCATACCTAGCTTGGATTTATTCAATATGAAGAAAGGTACATTTCTTCAAGCCTAACTCATCCTTTTGATGACAAGATTAAGCAGACAACATGCTATACTTAGCTTGTTTCTTTTGAGCATTTCCTTTTGGACTCTTGTCTTGTGATTTGACATGCATTCTTGGCTTTCTTTTAAATTAATCAATTTCCTACAAAATTCAAAGGAAACATGGACAAGAGGTGATAAAAATTATATTGTTCAAATATACAAAATTTATCTAAAAAGTGTTGATTTAAGTTGGTTTTCTCATTTTTGCATTGGATAAATGCCATGAAAACTGTATGAAAATTAGGTATTTTTGGCACTTATCAGTTATGTCATGGAAAACCCAAGTGTCTAGGCTTGGCTTTGGTGTGTTTTGTGTGAGAGCCACAATTGAATTGAAAAGAAATAAGGTGAGGGTGCCACAAGCAAAAGATGCTTGATAAGCTGAGGACGTTCGCCCTAAGCAAGGATGCTTGATAAGAACAATAAGGTTGGCCGCAACCAAGATAGTTTTTGGAGTCTTAACCCAACTAAAGACAATCAAAATTTTCAAATTAATAAAAATTAAATTCTATTCATCATGAAATTCAATTACATGTAGGTGTGGCTGGCCCGAAAGGGCTTCCACCAAACTTGCAAATTTTAAAAGTTCAGAATTTAAATTATCATGTAAAAAACTAATTCCCAGGGTTGTAAAATCCTATGGCTTGACTATGCTGATTCGGTTGGTTGGCAATTTTTAATTTGAACTTTAGAAGCACAAGGTTGAATATCTTGATCTTTCCTAACAACTAATATTTGACCATGCTAGAATGTAGGGTATAGTTTTTGGCCAAATTTCCATACGATCAAATTGAATATTTTCCAAGGCCAAAATTTCAATCTGTACTCCTTGTAGATAATATAAGATAGTTGCACAGGTGGAATTTCGAAAAGGGGAGCAAAATTCAATTTGGCTACTCTTAGCCAAATTTGACCATGCTAGATTTTAGGACAAAAAATCCATAGGGTTAGTTGACTAGTTTGCTTGAGCCAAAATTTAATCCTGAACTCCTTGAAGACAATAGGGAATGTTGCTCAGGTGAAAATTCAAAAAGAGAAGCAAAATTCAATTTGGCTACTCTTAGCAAAATTTGACCATGCTAGATTTTAGGACAAAAAATCCATACAGTCATTTGACTAATTTTCTTTAACCAAAATTTAATCATGAACTCCTTTGTAGAATTTCGAAATGCAGTGGCCAAATCCAATTTGCCTACTCTTAGCCAAATCTGATAATGCTAGATTTTAGGACAAAAAATTCATACGGTTAGTTGACTTGTTTTCTTGGCCAAGATATAGTCCTGAAATCCTTGAAGATAATATGGAGATTTTGCTCAGGTGGAATTTCGAAAAGAATCCTGGTGCATGCACCAGATTTGAATTTGAATGGACCAACTTCATTTTTATCATAGTTTTGCCGAGCCATATTTTTATTATGTGCCTCATTTTGAATTTTATAGAGTGTGGATCCATCATAACCGACATATTTGTGGTTGTTAGCCATTTTGACTGAGATTCTTGTTGTGCAATGTCAGATTTGAAGTTGAATGAGTCATCTTCAATTTGATCACAGTTTTACCTAGCCATCTTTTGCCCATGCTCCTCATTTTGAACTTGAATAAAGTACAACCCAAGTTGACCAAGATAATTTTCCATTTGGTCGAGCCAATCTTGAAAACTTGAATTCTGGCCAGGTTTTTTATGCTAGTACACCTACCAACCTGACCTATGTGCCAAGCGCCTGGCTCATGTTGCCTTAGCCAGGTTGGCCACTTATGGACCATTTTCCATGCCTAGGTCATTTACTTGGCCACTAATGGACCATTTTACAAGGAATTAAATAATTAATCCCTTAACCCCCATTACATGAAATTATTTACAAAAATAAATAAAATACTTTAAAATAAAATCCTAATCTACCCATGGGAAAATAATTCCCAATTTATTAAAAAAATACCTAAAGTTATGCTAAGATTTCCTTCCAAGAACATGGACTCCAAATGGTTCTCCTAACTATATGGTTGTCTTCCACAAATCGTAGGTTGCCCCCCTTGGCTTACATCATACCATCCTTCTTGAAAAGAACTTCTCCTCAAATTTGAGGCACCATCACCTACTAGATCAAAGACCATCTTCTTGAATTGTTTGAACCAACTCTCTACATATTCATCATTTGTTATACCCTTGATGAATAATCAACCAATAAGACAAGCACCAATAATATATTTTGTTAAAAAACGTGCATCCATAGAAAACACCATAAGTGTTGAGTGTTGAGTACAAGTAAGGTAAATCACACCTTGAGGGGGGTGAGTAGGTGTAGCGAATCACTAGTCTCACTTTTCTTATTAACGCGCAAAACATAAAGTTGCTGCAATTAATCGACTATGATTAGTGTTAATCGATTATGCGCAGTTTGATTAATCGATTATATACAACTTTAATCGATTATGTTGTGTCTTGATATTCTTGAAAACAGATTTTTTGCAATGCAAACAATGATGATTAACAATCTTTATTGCCCCAAATTGATTCGAGATTTTACACAGATTTTAACATTTAGCACAAAACACAAAAATCAACCAAATCAGAAATCAATAAAGACTGAAATGTAAAAGATACAGGGAAAGAGAAAGTGCTCAAGGATTTTTATCTTCGTTCATTTGCCGGTCAACTTGCAAACTACATCTAAACCTCTGATAAGTGCCAAAACTACCTAATTTTCATACTTTTCATGGGACTGATAAGTGCAAAAAGTATACACTTTTCACCATCATTTTATGGCACTTATCCTATGCAAATTAAGAAAAAAATTGAGAAAAACCAACTTAAAACAATACTTTTTGGATAAAATATCACAATCTTGTATATTTGTGTTTGTATTTCTCTTTAATGTGTTTTGTAGGATTTAGAAAGAAAAATAAAAGAGAAAAAAGACTCATGGTCCAAGACGAAAAAGAAGTCAAATTCAAGGTGCTCAAGCAGGCAGCTGAGCATGGACCAACCCACGCTGATCTGACCTAAACACCAGCCTGGCACGGTCAGACCTAACCTGGCTCAGTCAAACCAACCTGGCACAAACCAAGTTGCTCAAGTAGGCAGCTTAGCGAACCTGCATGACCGCTCAGCCTAGCACCAGAGAAAGCCTGACACGGTCAGAACACAAGCTTGGCACGATCACACGTAAGCCTGGCACACACCCAACCTGCTCAAGCAGGCAGCTCAGCGGTGCCACATGTATGCTGAGCGGTGAACCAGACACCTGACCAGGTCAAAAAGCACCAAGCCACGTCTCAGTCAGTACGGTCAAAGCTGCTCAAGCAGGAAGCTTAGTAGTGCCACATGTATGCTTAACGGCGTGCACCCAGAATTGACTTAGCCATCAAGAAACCATGAAGTCATGCATGACATCACTCAAGTAGCCCACCATAGGCTTTTCAGGAGTAGCTCACCATAGCTGGTCCTATAGCTCACAACTAGCTTTGATGAGTCAAGCTTAAGGAGGTGACAAAGCTACTTGACCAAGTGACCAAACCCATGTTGAAGGGTTTGGTCAGCTGCTGAGTGGTGCACACAAGCAGATCAGCGGTGCCAGGGAAATTCTATAAATAGGAAGGCATTTCATACATTCAAAAAGGGTCCTAATGTCTTAATCTTCCCAAAACTTCTTCCCTGAAAAAAACAATTCTCTCTTCTTGTTCTTAGTTCATAGAAGTTCTTTTTAAGTAAGTTTTTTAGTTTATAATTCAAGAGAATAAAGGAGAAGGCAAATGAGATGCAAAAATCCATTTTGTAATCTCATTTGAAACTTAAAGCATCCAATCCTTGGATGGATGGCTCATGCTCCTAAGAATTCCATTTGAAAGTGGATTATGTATTTCTACTTCTTTTATTCCATGTTTGAATTTTAATCATTCAATTTGGTGCTTTGGTTAATTTTATTTATTTGAGAAGTTCTTAATGCTCTTTTAAGATTGATCACCTAAAAATCGATTTCAAGTCATGAAAAGCTACTTTATTCAAACACTTAACAAATGAACTAAGAAGAAGTTGTACTACTTAGTTTATCTGCCAAGGTAAGCATGCTTTTCTTAAGATCTTATATTCATTACTACTTCAATATTAGAGTAGCCAAGATTAGGGTGTGACAACCTAGTCTCTTTGTGGACGTAGTATTGTTTAGTAGTGAATATAAGTGATCATCATTCTACCATTTTAGGACATACACTAAAAGGAGGATTTCAGACCTTGGTGTTTGGAGTTAATCAAAGTAAAA
>NW_017723442.1:0-1195 GCF_001865875.1 Lupinus angustifolius
AGTCCCACAATACACCATGCCAGGATCACCTAGCATGAATGGTGTGGCTGAAAGACAAAACCGAACTCTTAAAGATATGGTGAGGAGTATGATTTATCACTCTACCTTACTAAAGTCATTCTGGGGAGAGACACTTAAGACTGCAGCTTATATTCTTAATAGGGTGCCAACTAAGGCAACTGCCAAAACACCTTATGAGCATTGGACTGGGCGAAAGCCTAGTCTAAGCATTTTCATGTGTGGGGATGTCCAGCTGAGGCAAGCCCGTATAGGTCTCATGAAAAGAAATTGGACTCCCGTACAGTGAGCATCTACTTTATTGGTTACTCTAAAAAATCAAGGGGCTATAAATTTTATGACCCAAATTTAAAATCCATATTTGAGACGGGTACAGTCACGTTCTTTGAGGATATTGAGTTTGAAGGGGAAAATAAGGTTAGAAACTTTGTCTTAGAGGAAGAATCGGTATCAATTCCAGATGTGATTAATATGGTTGTTTTTGATGAAGCAAATTTGGAACCTCTTCAAGACATTGCTGATGATGCTTTCCCTGCTCTAGATGTGTTGGTAATTCATGAAGGACAAACTCAAAACCCTTAAGAACATGGACAAGAGTTGCAAGAGCCAATAGCTTTGCGTAGATCCACTAGAGAAAGGAGAAATAAGAACATGGACAAGAGTTGCAAGAGCCAATAGTTTTGCATAGATCCACTAGAGAAAGGAGAAATGCAGTTCTAGATGACTACATTTGCTTTCTCCTGGAACATGAGGGTGATGGCTTAATGGATAATGATCCATTAAATGTTCGTGAAGCCATCCAAAGTTCCAATTCGGAAAAGTGGATTGAAGAAATGAAAGAGGAATATAAATCCATGCAAGACAATAAAGTTTGGAAACTTGTCCCATTACTAGAAGGTAAGAAACCCATTGGTTGCAAATGGATTTTTACGAACAAGCAGGATTCTAATGGTAATGTGGAGAGGTATAAGGCGTGTCTTGTAGCTAAGAGTTTTACTCAGAAGGAAGGGATTGACTATAAAGAGACTTTCTCTCCAGTTTCATTGAAAGACTTTCTCAGGACAATCATGGCTCTTGTAGCACATTATGATTTGGAGCTTCATCAGATGGATGTCAAGACAGCTTTTCTCAATGGAAACATTTATATGGTGCAACCAGAAAACTTTATAACGGGAGA
>NW_017723443.1:0-12759 GCF_001865875.1 Lupinus angustifolius
GGGGGGGGTTGAGACGATAAATGCAAGATTTCTTGAGGAAGTTGATTTTGGGAGGAAGATAATATAAAGAATGTTGTCTTCGAGGAAGAACCTATCACTAATAGTGAACAAGTTCTTGTGCCTATTACCATTCAATAAACAAATTTGATAATAGGAGATAATGTTCAGAATATTGTCCCTAACAATAATTCAGAACAAGACAACAATGAGGTTCTCCCTCAAGTACCTACAGAACAAATTCAATAACCTCAAGAACTAGAAGTGTCATTAAGGTGATCCACTAGAGAGAGGAGAAGTGCAATTCTTGATGATATGATTATATTGTATTTCTTCAAGAACATGAGGATGACATTAAGTTAACAGAAGATGATCTATTGAACTTCTGTCAATACATGAAAAGTTCTACCTCTCAAAAGTGGATTGGTGCTATGAAAGATGAGATGAAGTCTATGCTTGATAATGACATTTGGGGTCTTGTCGAATAACCTGAAGGTGTGAAACCTATTGGTTGCAAATGGATATTTAAAACCAAGAGGGATTCAAAGGGTAATATTGACAGATATAAAGCTCGTTTAGTAGCTAAAGGCTAGTATCTTCGAATGATTCTTTTAAAATAATATTGGCACTATTAGCTCATTTTGATTTAGAGCTACATCAGATGGATGTTAAGACTGCATTTCTAAATGGTGACATTAAAGAAACGATCTATATGGTGCAACCAGAAAACTTTGTGTTAATTGACTCAAAGTCAATGGTATGCAAATTTCTAGAAATCCATTTATGGCCTTAAACAAGCTTCCCGTCAATGGAATCACAAATTTCATCAAGCTATTACCTCGTATGGTTTTGAGGCAAATAAAGTTGATGATTGTGTGACCATAGGTTCAGTGGCAGTAAATTTATATTCATGGTATTATATGTCGATGATATAGTGCTTGCTAGCAGTGATATAGGACTATTGCATGAGACCAAGTGATTTCTAACGAAGAATTTTGAAATGAAAGATATTGGGGAAGCTTCTTTTGTATTAGGTATTCATATACTGAGAGATCGCTCTCAAGGTATCCTGAGGTTGTCACAAGAAAACTATATAGATAAAGTCCTAGACAGATTTGGCGTGAAAGACAAAAAACTAGGGGATAACCCTATAGCTAAGGGAGACAAGTTTAGTCTCGAGTAGTGTCCCAAAAATGACCTTGAAAGATCTGAGATGCAAAAGATTTCTTATGCATTTGTAGTAGGAAGTCTAATGTATGCTCAAGTCTGTACACGTCTCGACATAGCGTTTGTCATGGGAGTTTTGAAAAGGTATTTGAGCAATTTTGTAATGTATCACTGGAAGGGAATCAAACATGTTATGTGTTACTTAAAGAGAACAAATGATTACATGTTCACTTATCGAATGTCTGAGAATTTAGAGATCATTAGGTACTCTAATCCGATTTTTTGGTGTCTAGACAATAGACACTCCACATCTGGATATGTGTTTATCTTGGCTGAAGGTGATATCTCTTGCAAGTCTGCTAAACAGACGCTCATAGCTCCTTCAATCATGGTTGCAGGTTTCACGGTTTGTTTTGAAACATCAGACCATTGCATATGGTTGCGGAAATTTTGTCACTAGTTTACGTGTGGTTGATGGTACTAAAAGACCACTAAGAATTTGTTGTGATAGTAAGTCTGCGGTTCTTTACTCCAACAATAATAGGAGTTCTATAAAGTCAAAATTTATTGACATCAAGTTTTTGATTGTTAAAGAAAGTGTTCAAAATTGACTAATTTCCATAGAACATACACGGACAAATTTTATGCTTGCTGATCCACTGACTAAGGATTTGGTACCTGAAGTTTTTCATGAGCATATTGCTCATATGAATATTGCTTCTTAGGATACCTTAGTTCAATGGAAGTCTATACGTTTTATGATTTACTTTGGACGTCATATATAGTTTTATGTATAATAAAGTTTATAGTTTATTGTTCTATTTTGAAATTGTACATTGTAACTGTTATGTTACAATTAAAGACTTTGAATTGATCTCACTAAAGAACAAAGAAAGATCAGTTGGAAATAGACATGTTTGAGATCATATTGCATGAAATTTTCATGTCACTCATCCATATTTGATCTATGTCATTGACTATATTAATATGGTGATCATCGTGGTCGAGTCACGCTTGCATGTGATGAATGTCCCGGTGGTTTCATAGTTGATATATGAGATGAACCAGATTGTATTAAGGAGAAGTCTAAATATAAATAGCATACAAATGCACGCCTAAAGAACTTGTGATATAATTGTACTAGGAAGATATGAAGCCCAAGTGGGAGATTGTTAGAAATTTATAATTTCTAATTATGGTTGTCATCATATATTTGATATAATGATATCAACTATTTATTTTAGGGGTTATATTATAAGTGATCTAATTACTAGCACCTCATAGATTTCTAAAAGCTGATAACGGATGTCGGCTTAATGGGTGGATACCCATCAAGTTAACCTATAGGGGATAATGGAAATCCTATAAGTTAACGCATAAGGAAAGTTATGGTCCCCAATACACCAAATCCTAAATAGTATTCACATCTCCCCATTAGAGAAAAAACGAAGGTCCCAAAAGGAATTAAAGATTTGGTTGAGGAAGACCATCATACCAAAACTCTCTCAAAAGGTATATCAAAGGAGTATATCAGAGAACATGGATTCAGATATGACTTTGTATCCTTGTTTTATATAATGTGTGAGAATAATGAGATTCAAGATCCTAAAATTGATATTTCGTCAATCATCAGGAAATATCTAACACCTAAGGCATAGAAATAACATGGATATAGAAGTTCACATACATACAAACAGACATAACCAAGAGAGGAAGTCTAAAATTATCTTGTGATGAATGTAACATAGTATAAGAGTGACCGAGTGCACGAGGCTCCAAGTTAGTGGGTGTGGAGAGAGTATACGTGCATAGGCACAGCCTTACCCTCACAAGCGGATATGTTTTATCCAAGATTTGAACTCGTAATATGAATCATATTTTCTTCAAGATTTCTTTTTGGTTGCTTGGGTTCAAGCAATAGGTGAATTATTTTTTCAGTAGTTAATGTACATTTTTTAAAATATGAAAGAGAATGTTATAGTTTATGCTTAATCTAATTTATGGGTCACATGCTCATCTTGGACTTATCCTTCGTTGTTGCTTTAAGAAAGAAAAAATAACAAATGTGAGCATCACTTACAAGAATACCACAAGTCTCTAAATCTTTTTTGGTATGGACTTGGCAAGCTTCATAAAACTCTCCATCATAGTAGTTGACTGCAAATAGCGACAACTGTCAGGGAAAACGGGAATAATGCCTCACTTCTTTCAACAGTTTAGACTTCAGAAATTATACGCATATATGCGAAGGCAAAAAGACAAAATCAATTGAGCCGTTCCTATGTCAACCTAAAAAATAATACATCATAGATTGACAATAAATTTTTATTGATTCTCACAATGTGTAGTTGCAGAGGAGACTCGGCATGAACAAAACTATCTGATGATGGGGTCTCTTTTTTGCATTCAACTTCATGAGGATGAGGTGACACTGCAGGAACCAAATCTTGTACTTCAGCAAGTACAGGTGGAGGAGAAGGCTGTCTGATAAGTTCATTTTGAGGAGAGATTTCTGTTTCTTCAAAAGAGATAAGAGACGGAGGTTCATCAGCATGCTTGACCTGGCAATCCTCACTCTGGGTAAGAATTGATTCTAAATCTGATATATTGTGTTATTCTGAAATGCTATTATCTCCTTTATTCAGAGATCCATCTTCAAAGGGTTGTTTCAGGCTGTTTGTTCAGATAGAGGATCCAACAGGATGGATATAGTTAATTAATATACTAAAGGAAATACATAAACCAGCCCACAGGTACATCGTGGAACCTTAATATCTAAAATATTAACCATACATCAAACAAACCCCCGTTTTAATTTTTTTTATTTAAATCAACAAAGTTGAGATGATATGAACATACAAAGGTTGAGATGATATGAACAGCATCACTTTTACTTAACATAACGGGAATGCAGATAACATAAAAAACACTACAGAAACTTAAAATAGGCCACAACCTTGGAATTTCAACTGGAGACGTATCTGTGATGGTCGGATACATGATCTACATCCAGAGAAAACAGTCAGGAGAGAATTGAACAAAACTGAAGCACGCAGCTAAATACTAGCATACCCCTTTATCACTTGTAAGTGGTCGCCACTGCCCTTTAAGCCCACGGGGACCTAGAATAGAATGTTTAGAGAGAGTTTCCTCCTTTGGGCGTGGAAGAGTAAGAGATCTACAGAAAGAAAGCAGAACCACAATGGTTTTGAACAAAGAAGTTCGTCTACCACTTTCATATGCATAAGTTTCATATGACAATAAAATGGTAACCAAACAGATTGGCAAGAACCTTCACATAACTTCATGTTTGTGGAGAAAGTAAGTGCAATATTACATGCATTATCAGTTACCCTAAGGAAGTCAAATCATACATGAAGGGTAAGTCTGATACTTACAGTCTTCTCGTATTCTCATCCACATGCCTTATGTACGAAAGCGGCTAGCTCATTGATCCTTGGTTGGAAAACTCTCCAGCAGTTGGTCTGACTGTCTGATCACATATAAAATACCAAATAAGGATTGTTACTGTAGCTACAACCTTCAATGCAAACTCTCCGGCAAATTTTACCTTTATTTGATCATAACTAGTCAAACTTTTCTTTTTTCACTGGAGAAAACCAACGAAATTATTTGGATGACTTTTCTCCCACCCATTGTGTTGGTATGCTTTCTTGCTATTAAGCTCATTGATCTTCTGTTGTACCATTGGTTTCAACTTCTCCAGTTCAATCACAGAACTTAACAATTTCTGTAGAGCAAGAACTTAGAAATTAGATTGCATCCAACAATGTGTAACAACTAACAACTCATTTTCATTTAAGGAAGAGAGTTAAAGGCTAAGTAGTCGACCTTTCTTAATAATTCTTTCTGTCTTTGTGGAGATGTTCTATAATCTCGGTGACGAGGAATTGTCTCAGACACCAAACTATCACCAAACAAAAGAAAAGACCCTCAATGCAGTTTGATAACCAAAATAACAATACAATGAAGTCCCCTTATTTTAAAACCATTCAACTAAAGACAGTACATACTATTATGGGTCAAATAATGATGCACACCATCTTGGGTTACCTAGAATATCTCAGGAGCATGACATATAGATCAATAATATTTTTCTCTGCACGAAAGATATCAGCCTGCAAAATCAAAATCAATATTTGCGCTCAAAGCAGAGCAAGTAACGAGAAATTTTATTTTGAATCCACATTAATAAATTCAGGAACCGAAAATAAAATATCAGCACAAAGAACTAGTAGTAGAAGAAGAACAAATTTGGTTAAGAGTTAAGACTGAATTCACTCTTACACTATGCTGCATAACATAATATTACTGAAAGGAAAAACCAAAGATGATTGCATGAAAATTAGATAGTGAAATCCATGCATGCCGGCCATTTTTCATACACTCTCACCATCACACATTTAAGTACCTAACCTACAATCTGTTGGCTTTATACTCAACCATATGAAGGTAAATATTAATATTGTCTTCAACTGAAGTGAAGTTTCATGAATATAACCAAATATGCTTAGAAATTCTATTGTAATGGTCGATTTGATGATAATTTTTGTACGAGGAAAAGACCAACAAGAATGAATTAAAGGTTGTCAAATCAAACTACCAAAAGGTCCTAGACACCTGTTGGGCAAGACAAAAAGAGTAAGTCACTGTTCAAAAATCAAACCCATCACTTATCGACACATATCATTTCCTAATACAAATTCTTAGATGTGACATATTGATAAGCGCATCCACTATACATCTGTTGTCCTAAACCAATATTAGTAACATACGAAGTGACATACGAAGTGACATACATTATGAGACAATATATGTGCTCCCGTCCAACACTAAGGTAGGGATAGAAGATTGGGATGCAAAGCTGACCGTTTGGCTAATTTGAGTTTTATGTGCTTACAACTAGGGGTGAGCAGGACCCGGCCCTACCTGCTCACCCGAAACGGTCTGGTCATGATCGGGTCCGAATAGGGTCAGGTCTGATCGACTCTAGGGTTGGGTTCGGGTTCCAAAAATAGATCTAGTCAATATTTAGGGTCAGGTAGGGACCAAGCATGACCTGACCCGTCCCGTCCCAGGGTTACTCGCTCATCATGTTTGTATGTGTTTCTACTTAAATGTATACAGAGTAATGATACCCTTTTGGTTGAAAGTATCATGTATTCTTTAATTTTTCTATAATATATACATGATTAATAATACATATATACATATATCATTTTATATATCAAACTACATATTCATAATAATAAATAATACTAAGAAGTCTTTACATAAAATGGGTATGCATTATATTTAATCGGGTCTAGGGTCGGGTCGAATCGAGTTTAAAGGCTGATTCGGTCGCTACTTAGAGTTGGGTTAGCTTCATGTCTAAGGACGGGTCCGGGTTCAAAAAAGTGACCCGACTAATATTTAGGGCCGGGTAAGGACAGGCCTTAACCCGTGCCAACCCGGCCTATGCACACCCCTACTTACAACTACAAAGATTTTCTCATCTTATGCGTAAGTTCGTGATGGATTCGCACTAGAGATGGTAAAATGTGCATTGCCCACGGGCATGTCCGCATAGCCCGTAGTTTTTGCAGCAGAGCATACAAATTTTGTCTATTTGCCCGTTTTGCCCGACCTGTTTTGTCTGCTAAGCTCGTGGGCATTTCCGCTGGGCAATGCGGGCGGCCCATAAACAAAATTTAAGTTAAAAGTAAGAAAATTTTAAATAAGTTATGATGTAATGTGATTTTTAATCCCTACAAAAATTGTAATCTAATATGATTTGTTAAACTTCATATAAAATATCAAAAAAATTGTTAATTTTTTATCTTCAACTACTTTATTTTTTTATTATATAATTTTTAACTTTTCTTAATTATTTAACAATGCTTGCGGGCCGCCCGTTAGCCCGTTTTAAAACAGGCAGGGCATGACTTTTTGTCCGTTAACCAATTGCGGGCATGTCCGCGCCCACTTAAATTATTGCGGGCATGACTTTTTGTTGCGCCCACTTAAATTGTTTGCGCCTACTTTTTGTCACATGATTAATAAGACGTGTTATTTGTGCATTTGCATAGTTAAAAATGTATAATCGTAACACAGATCATAATATCCTACCAAATATTGAATTTTCTTAGATATACACATTCACAAAGTAATAAAATCTTTAGCTTTCTTCAATGCTACAAATAACAAAATTAACAAGTAGCATTTGATAAAACTTAAATTTCAACATCAAAATATATACATACTAAATTATTAGGTCTTATATAATTGCAAAACTAACATCTCAACACAATCAACTAAAATGTTTGATAGCAAAAAGTACCAACATGTATCAGAATCTAATATTGAAATCAATAAATCAAATCATGCAAGGGAATATCAAGATAATCATCTTCGTTGAGCTCTTCATCTTCATTAATCTCATGAAATGCCTCCTCGGCATATGCTTTATCTTCATCAAGTTCATCATCATAACCAAATTATGGAATCTCCAACTCTTCACGGACACGACAAATTATAGCATCATCTCCCCCTTCAAGCAAGGCTTCTAATGGAGTATCCAAATCATTATTGTCTCTTTCTATATTCTCATCATCTTCATTATTATTCATAATCCAGACATCATCGTCAGAAATGTCATCAAGCTTAAATTGCATTTTAGATTTCCTTGTTTGATTCTTGTTTTCCAATTTTGAATTAATCATCATAAAGACAACATCACTTATTGTCTTTTGTTTCAGACAGTTCCTTTTTTTTGTGGACCTAAAAACAAATTAACATTTAGCAAACCAATTAGTAAGTTATTTTACAAACAAGATAAATGATTTTAAATTTTTACCATCTCAAAAGCATTTCGGTTGTATGCACAGATGAACTGCATGTCAAGCTTAGTACACGAATTGTGAAGTTTTATAGTTCTCGAATGTTCATCGCCATATGACTCCTACCATTGTGCTGGAGTTTTGGTTTCAAGTCCAGCTCTGGCTACTAGTCTACCAAAAAAAAATTCCGACCCTTACAATTTTTAAGCTGAGAACCAACCTTCTTAATTATCTAAATATCACTACACCGTCATTCTCAAACAATCATACATTCTTTGTTTAACTTCATAATCGGCCATAAATCTAGGAGCATAGTGCAACACGGGATTAAGATAATAGCTTGTGGCATACAAAGCCCGATGAAGTTGATTGTGCCACCTTTTATCAATTATATTCCAAAGAGGCATATAATTAAAGAATAAAAAAGATGAATTAGTTATGAAGTATGCACTTTAGTTAAGCAAAAGTGGAGCAATATTAGTTCTCGTGATTATTTACCTATTGAAAACATCATTGAAAGCCTTTTGTATACTCTTCTTAGTCAAGACCATTGTTTCATAGATATATCCCATGGTTGGTTTCTCATTCGAGTCCACCACTTTGATTATAGGTAAAGTGTCCTTCAAGCAAGTCATAATATTCTTCCAAAACCTATTATCCATGATCACATTCTCAACACTTTTCCCATCTCATTTATGATGAAAATAGGGATAACAAAAATACCCGACGTGTGGGTACCCATCAAAATACTCACAACGAGTACTCACAAAAATAGCGTACTGGTAGGAATGGGTATCATAATACCTGCCACGCGGGTACCCGCGTATATATTATTTTAATTAAATATTTATATATGTTATACTTATTTATTATTATTTTAACATTATATTTGGTCTACTTTATTATTATTTCATAATAAATTTTGGTTATTGAACTATAATCATAAAATTATCATGTTACTCAAGTAATAATTATCTTTATATATGGATTATTATAAAATATAATTAAAATTGAAAACCTATTGGGTACCCACGAATACCCGCTATCCGCATAGATACCCACATAGTGTGGATATGGGTATGCACTACTCGTGTCTGCCCAACACTGTTGCCATCACTAGATGAGAATTGGAATATCTTAATAGTATGTCTGCTATGTCATAGTGAATGATATTAATTGTTAGAATATCCACAAAAGCACAAAGGCATTGGTTGACTTTAGTGTAGGATGTAATATATGCATTGGTTTTGATGCAAGTTGTAACACGGGCATTGGTAGAGATGTAGAGTATGACATGGGCATTGACTTTGATGCAAGGATGTGACACGAGTATTGGTTAGCATTGACACAAGGTATGTGTTGTGGGTATACTCCTTATGGTAGAGTATGATAGTTCTTCTGAACTATGATTGTCGGACTAGATGAGGATGGTAGTGGTTGAGGCTCTCCAAGGAAGCTCCAAGGTTCAATTTGAATGACTATTAAAGAGGACATTTGTTGGTGAACTTTTGTGTATATGTTCCATATATCAAAATACTTCCTAGCAATAGATGGCTAGGCGGCATGTTCCATTAGATGGTGGTACGAGAAGCTACACTACAAGTTTGGAGAGCTAGACTCTTGGTAACATCGTCAATGATGCTCAGAAAGTTTATGTTGTAGAGGAGCAGACTCTTATGTGGAGGAGTTGTTAAAGAGAATTAGGTATTGAGCAAAGTGGAATGAAATATTCGCTAAGGTGAAGATTCTTGGAACTTTTCTTGTTATCCCCCACATGAGCTAGTGTTTGAAGATATTTCGAGTCATAAAATCTTAGAGTCAATGCAAAACCAAGACAATGAATTGTATAATTCATTTCTGTCCACCTTGTTGTGATGATACTTTCTATTTCTAGATAACATATTGCATGTTTGTTTCTCTTCATTATCTCTTGTATTTCACAAAACATCATATCCATATTTTCCAAGAATTTCCCATTTTTGGGCCTTCACCGTCAGAAAACTTGATTAGAAAATAAATTTTCTTGGTTATCTTGATGATACTTTTTAACATCCTCACAAAAAGCATCATTACAGCTAAAGTACTCATTTTTCTTATTAATGTCTCCTTGTTTTATCCATTCTTTCCAATTATTTAAGATAACTGTTGTAGCAAGAGTTTCTCTACAATCCAATGTCCTCTTCAATGATATGAAATGTGAGGCAAGACTAGTCTTGGTGACTCTTAATAATTCCAACTTTGAATTTACTCTAAACATTGCTAGAATGTGACATTGGTGAAGAAAATACTTAATAGTTGCTTTTCATTGTTTCTAAGTATTTCTTAATCACTCAAATAAAATAGAAAAATATTTAAAAATCAGATTTAAGGAATGAACAATGCATGGTGACCAGAAAATGTATTGGGTCCCACAGGGCTCTGTCACTCACCTAAAGGGGGGTGAATATGTGATATGGTACACAATTACTGTTGTTCAATAAACAAAGAGAAAACACAAAATTATACATTGTTTAATCAGTTATACACAGATTTAATCGATTAACTCGATCTGCTATTAATCGATTAACTAAACACCTTAATCGATTGTTTAGTTCTTGTTCAGTGAAAATAATTTTCTTTCGATCTCCAAGATTACCAAGATTCAACTAAACTTATATGCACTTATTACAGACAATTAAGAACAGTAAATGCATAATACAGAATATGCAATTAATACAGAATAATATGCATGTCAAGTTAAGTAAATCAAGTAATGCGAAAATATAAATGATAAGGGAAAAGAAGAATGAGACACGACTTTTATCCTGGTTCGTTTGCACTTGCAAACTACATTCAGGCCTCCCCTTCTAATCTTGGGAGATTTTCCTTCACTATGCAAATTCAATGTTCTTTACAAACACACTTCTAATACAAGGTGCAAGATGCTACTTTCTTGATCTCTAAGAACTTGATAACCTTGGTTTGACCTCTCTATCTCACCTACTAAGGTCTCCTATCTTTTTGTGATTAGTCCCCATCTAGGTGTCGCTCAATACCAAGACCTCTTGCTTTTCATGAAGACACACCTAACAACAACTAGGATTTTCCCAAACCTATTCTCTATCAATAGTGATAACAATCACACTAAGAGAATATGTTGCTGCCTTTGTCTAACAATTTTCTTCAAGTTATATGTGCACCTCAATGTGCAAATTTAACCACTCTTCTTACAAACTAAGAATTCTTCTAAAAGATCTCACAATTACAAAAACAGAACGTGTGAGATGCAAGGTTTCTTTTTGAACAAAAGATTTGACAATAAAGCTCAATGAGTATCTTGTAAAGATTCACTTTTTTCTTTTTCTCAAAAGAACACTTTGAAAATCTCTCTAAAGATATGAAAGTTAGAGCTTAAGATTTTTTGAAGAAAAATGTGTAAACTCTTTATTTCGAATATGCGTTCTAACTCTATGAGTCAATGTTCATCTCAATTATGAAGCAATATAAAAAACTTGGGCTAAAATACTATTTTGTTTTAAGCTGCAGTTAATCGATTATATCTTAAAATTAATCGATTAACAGATTCTTAAAAATACCAGAAAGTAGAAATAGTAACAACCCTTAATCAATTAAACCCTTACTTAATTTATTAACGGGTTCCCAAGAAATTCATGATTAATCGATTAAAGTTTCACTTAATCGATTAATAGTTTTCAAAAATATATCCGAATAATGAATGAATTTCTTACTGATTTATAAACTAATGATGCATGCTTTCGAATGATGTATGATTTAAAAAAACTTTTTAAATGCATTCAACATATATGATCATATATGTATATATGTGCATGTAAATCATGTATGTATGCATATAAGTCTCATTCTAGTTATGATGGATTTTAGTGAGACTTTCATTGAGGTTCACCATAGCCTAGACTCTTACTAAGTAAACATCTTAAGACCTAATAAAGATATAAAATACTTAGCCCTTGTATCTTCTTGAATGTTTTGTCTTGTATGAACTTGAATCTTGACTTTATTGTTGATACTTGTTGTTTGTTGATTTGCTCATCCTCTCAAGCTTGTCCTTGAACATTAATCATGTTGTCGATCTTTGTCTATATTAAACTTTGTCTTCCTTTGTCTTCATCAAACTATATGTGTCCTTTGTCTTCATCAAAATATATGTGATGCATGCTTGTATACACACTCTTTCTCATTCATGCATGCATGTATATTCAATCTCCCGCTTTTAGATGATGACAAACATTTGTTAACAACTTGTTGGATCTAACAATTCTTTGTTGGATCTGCTTGATGACAATCAACAATGTTTTGTAATGTTCTTGTAAGTTGATGCACATTTCTCCCTCTTAAGAATTTGAGCATCGGGTGATTTATTCTTTTTCTTTGCGGAAGCTTCAACTTATCTTCTCTTGTAAGTCTTGTAAAACATAAACAACAATTTTTCTCCCCATTTTGGTATGATCAAAAAGCAAAGTGATATATGAAAGTATATTACCAAAAGAAAGAAAAAACAATGCAATTTCTACTGATGTTAATCGATTAAAATAGTGCTTAATTGATTATGTGTGATTCAATTTTGCACAGAGTTTCATATTATGTGATGGTTAATCGGTTATGGCTTGTTGTTCTTCGATTAAACCTACTGTTATGACAGAATATAGTGCAAGCCACATGTTATAATTTTATGTTTTCTCTTTGTTTATCGAGCAACAATAATTGTGTATTGTATCACTTATTCACCCCCCCC
>NW_017723444.1:0-8612 GCF_001865875.1 Lupinus angustifolius
CCCTCTACGTGAGTGACAGAGCCCTGTGGGACCCAACAAAAAATGTGTTTGTGTACTTTCTCAATTTGTTTGTCAGCTGTTTTACAATTGGTTGCATTGTCGGTAAGCACTTATAGCACATTGGATGGCCCAATATCTTATATTTCTTTAATTAATTAATGAGCAATTTCAGAATCATTCTTCTCAACTACAAAGAAATCATCACCATTCATAAACAATGCTCATCTGTTATTGACAACCATGAAATTAATAATGGTTGTGCTTGACATTGGACAATCCAGCTAAGACAATGGATACTCCATGGAAATATCAAGTACACTTGATTGGATCTAATTCCTTTTCAATATTTTGTTTACATTCATCTAAAAGAACAATTATGGCCTTCTTAGAGGATGAAGGCTTGTAGCCTTTAGGCCAATTTTTGATAGCTCTCAATATTTCAACAAATTGAGGATTTCTCACAACATTAAAAGGAATTCCATTTTCACACAACCCTCTCATAATCTTCAAATCAACATCGACTCTATCCATCATGCGAAAAGCTTTCGCTATTGTCTTGGAAATGTCTTGCTTGTTTATGTTGCTCTTACTTACGGTTGAGCATTTCAAGGTAGAAGATACGCTACTTTTTTGTACATCCTGGACCATTCTCCTCACTATGTCATATTCCTCTCTGTTTTTAATCAAAATAGAACATCTTTGCATTCCTACCTTCTTCCCAGAGCATAAAAAATGTGATAATGTATTCTTTTGAAGATAAAGAAGTTGAATTTTCACTTTGCTCTAATGATTTTGTAGGCCTCTCACTCATACTTGATAGGCCACCATCAGAATTATTGGCTTCATCATTTGAAAGCTCATGTGACTTGAGCTTGCCAAATGTCATTGTAAAAGAGGAGATACAAAGAGTGTTGAAGTGAAACACTTAATATATAATAATAAATTTAAGTTGGTGACACATATCACAAGTTTACAATTGTTTTATTTTTTATGACTTACATAGTATATAAACTCCACCTCCAAAATTTACTATTTTTTTATTTTTATTGTAAGCTCCATCTTTGAATTAAATTAAAAATATTTGTTTATGAATTTAATATTTAGATATTATCAATATATAGTTTTTTGCAAAATCAAATATTAATTTTATTTAAGATTCAATAGTTATTAACATATAAATGTTATATGATGAACTAACTATCTACAAATTTCATACATTGTCAATACATATAGATTAAGCTCTTTATTTTTATATCTAATAATATTTTATTGTGCGCAATTTAGGATGTCAACTAACTAAGTGTGAGAGGCGCATCACCTAAGTGTCCAAAACATGTTGCCTAAATGTTGGAGTTGATAAAAATATTTTTAAACTGAACATCCAAGATATTATAAAAAGAGGTGTTGTGTTTTACAATGTATTTCTACTTTTTTTTATAACCTTCTCTACATACTATATATATATATATCATATAATAATATATTATAGTATAAAACTTATAATTATATACTTTAGGTGGTCAAATATACTTGTAGTGAGGAATCCTTATATTATGCTATAATCCTTATAAAAAAGTGTTGTTGTTGGTTGATAGTGCATTTATACCATTTTATACAACTTTCTATTTATGAAGCGGTTATAATAACCTATTATATATCATCTAACAATATATATTATTATAATCCCTATAGTTATAAATCATGTCATCAAGTATATTAAGCTATAATCTATATTTACCAAGATTTGCACATCTACCTCTGACTTTACTTTTATATATATATATACATATATAGGGTCATATCCTAAACCTATAGTATTGGGTCGTGTCATCAATATATTCAGCTTTGCAAGATATTTCATATATGTGAAGAAATTCGTTCACAAAGTTAAATTACTTCAAATTTCACAAAAAATATTGCTTAATTACACATTTATATATATCAAGATTAATGTAATATATTTATCTGAAATATATGAAAAATGAAGTTATTTGATCATATATCAATTGATTTTCATTTTTTCTCAAATTTAAGACAAATTATCGTGATAATATATATTATTATTATTATTATTGTAAAAGAATATCTCCTTTATGCATATATTATAATTTAACTTATTGTAATATCAACTTCATATATTATAATTTTTAGTACATTTTCTTGTATTAGAGTATTCAAGGAAATCAACCTCAATATTATAATCTCAAAGAAATAACTTTCTTTACATAAAACTCATAATCTAGAGTTATGTGATGCTTCTATCAGATTTTAAAAAACATAAATTGTGAAACATTTTATAAGTATTCATATGCCTAACTTATTTATTAATTGATTATAATTCTTTTAATGTTGGATGATAGAGAGTTAACTTTATATTTTGTGAAGACTTAAGAGTGTTAAATATATGCACTGACAGTATAAAAATATATACAGTCAGTGTATCACCTATCATTTATTTAGATTAATTTTTTTTAAAACTCAATGATAATTAAAAATGAATGGTAGATAATATAATGACAATGTAAAAAACTCTTACACTATGAGCTTATATATCTTTTTCTCAGTTTTTAATCAAATGACTATAATTATTGTATGATTAAAAAATATTATATAAGTAAATGGCGTATGAGGTTGTTGAAAGAGTTTTTCGATGCTTTATTTTAAGGCAACAAGTTTCTGATTTTATTTATTTAATGACATATTAGGTTGTTGTGGCTGATTTGAAAAGATTATGTTTGTTGGCAGCAACAAATCTATCTTCACCTCCTTGATTATAGTCGCCCCATCTATTTCAAATTCAAGTTGTTGGCCAAAACAAACCTATCTTCTTTCAAATTCGTTTTCCCTCCATGCTTTATCTCCTTGTTTGTCCTTATAGATAGAGTTCCTTACGTACCTCCTTCCTTGTCTTGATGAATGTCCACGTTTTGGATCATGAGTTGCTTAGTCTAGACATGTTGCCTTGTCCTAGCCGTGACTAGCTTACCCTTGAACCTAAGTAAACTACTTCGTCACGAATATGGACTAATGTTACAAATAATTCCCAACCCATATTACATGAATTAAATACTAAAAATACTTGAATGAAAATAAACCTAAGACTATATGAGAATGCAATCTCATTTATTTGAATCAATGAAAATAAAATAAACCTAAATAGAAATTGACCTAAAAACATAAACGTCCTTCTCACATACCCTCTCATGGGTCAATTGTGTCCTTTGAGACTTTAAGGACCCCTGCCTTGGCCTTGGCCCTAGTTGTAGGACCATCATGACTTCTCTTATCCTTGGGATCAAAGGCTGCCCTAGGAGGGTTTACATCACCAACCTTTCTTCATAGTGGAGAAACCAACCTTTCTTCATGCCGAAGCAACCTTTGTTCCATGATTTTTGAGTTGATTTTGTTGGTTACTTGACACTTTTGGGCATGATTTCTTCAAGCCTAAATCATCTTTTTGGTGACAAGCTTAAGCACACAATATGGCATACTTAGCTTGTTTGTTTTGAGCATTTGGACTTTTGGCATGCATTCTTGGCTTTCTTCTAAATTAATCAATTTTCTACAAAATTCAAGGGAAACTTGAACAAGAGGTGATCAAAATTTATATTAACGAATAATGCAAAATTTATCTAAAAAATGTTGAATTAAGTTGATTTTCACATTTTTGCATATGATAAGTGTCATAAAAAGTATATAAAAATTAGGTATTTTTTGCACTTATCAGAGGCACAGAAGTGAAATGATCATTTAAAATATTTTTAACAATAACTCTTTACTTTTGTATTGTTATTTTAAAGAGGTGAAAATAATTTATTGGTGAATTTTATATTTATGTAACACTAATATAATATTTTTTTACCCAATTGGTATATACTTCATTACTCATGTACATTATTTTTATTTAATAGATAAATAATATATTAATAGTATAAAATCTTACATTTTCAATATATTGATATTAAACTCTTTATTTATTTTTCCTATTACATATGTGTCAATGCAAGCTCCTTCCCTCTTATGAAGACTTTGTATATTCTAATTGAGATAAAATTGTATGCAACGACAATTTAAGAGTCTTTACACTATCAAAGCATTATCTATAATTTAAAGAGAAAAAATGTATACATTAACAGTATATATTGTCATTATATCATCTATTGTTCATGTTTATTTATTATTGGCTCTTTAAAAAAATAATACAAATGAATGATGAATGATGTACTGACTGTGTACAATTCTTTACACTAACAATATAATATAGATATTACACTATAATTTATATTTAATTATTAATAAATATATATAAATATTTATAGTAAAGATACATATATTATATATTACAATCATTCTAATTATAATTATTAATATCACTTTAAATCATATTACATTCATTCATTTAATTTATGTAAAGTTATTTTTCATAAATATATTTATTTTTAACTTGTCCCGTGTTTTAAGTTAGTGGTACTTTGTATTTACAATAGATTTATATTTTCAATATTTTTTATTTATTATGTGATGAAAAAATAAACAAAGTTGTTGTACTTTATGTACGTATGAGAAGACAAAAAACCAAAATATCTCATCAAATTGGGAAGGTTCATGTTCATTCTCTTTTATTTTTTAAGGCATTTATTGCCACTTCTATACTTTCCCAATACAAATGAAGTTTCACTCCAATTTAAATTTTATCCCACTACCCCACGTATAATAATGATTGCTAAAACTTGGAAACAGAAGAAACATTAAAGAATTCTCGTTTTTCAAGGTATGATTTCATCATTTTATTCTCAAAATATAATTGATTGATATCCCTCATGTGACTATTGAAATACTTACGGCAGAGTTGGAATATTAGTATGACTCTCAAAAGCAGTCAGCTGCAATTTGGATTTATAATTTCATTTCACCTAATGAGTATCCTCATCTTTATGTTCTCATTCCCTTCCTCTTGTTGGAGTGAGATTATTAACTCCTCTCTTCCAATAGCTTTTTGTACTACTTTTATTGTCATTTTGCAAAACCCAATTCCTTTGTTTATTCTTTGGTAGACTGAAATTATAGGTAAAAACTTTTGTTCATATAGGAAGGTAATGAAAGAATCAGAGAGAACCGGTTCGCATAAGAATCGTAAATTGATTCTCATTTCTATCCTATTTCAATAGATCTAGCTACTTGTTTTGAGTTTATTTATAAAGAATTACATAATTTTTATGAGGGTTGACTCAATTGTTTAATGACATGAGTATACTTGTTGTCAAAAAAGGTGTAATAGCAATTGTGATTATAAAATAACAATAACCACTACGTCAGATATCGTAATAAACAACGGTCATTCAACAATGTAACTTTGAACGACGCTGTTAAAAATGGGGCGGAAAAATATCAGCGGTGCATAATAAAGCAGGCGTTGTTAATGTGTGTAACTTCACCAGCGCATTCTTAACAAAACGCTATTGAACATCGCTGACTTGAATGATTTATGTTTAACAACGCATTTGATAGAAAGCGCTGTTGATGTTAATATATTCAACAACACATACTTAAGGAAGCGTTGTTGAAGATGACATAGTAACTGCGTTGCTTAATTATTTGATGTTTTACGACTTTTTAAGCGTATGAGATATTAATGGTTAAGTAGTTACGCGTCTCTTCGTTTGTTGAAATATTAATGGTTCAGTGGTTATGCGTCTCTTGGATGTTGAAATATTAATGGTTGAATGATTATGCATCTCTTCGTTTGTTGAAATATTAATAGTTACTCATCTATAAATATTGTGGTTGAATGACTCCATGTTCTATGTGTTTCTATAAGAGTATGTTCACGAAGATAGGACAGAATAGTAAAAAAATAGCAATATTGTAGAGAGTGAAAAAGAAAAAATGACCCAGATTTATACAGAGGAGTCATGAAAGCACATGAACTCATTGTTATACATCTAAAATAAGTGTTGTTGAATGACAACTCTATCGTACTGAACTCATGGATTAACATGTGAGTTCAAACTTGTTAAATACAAAGGGGAGAGAAAGTCTATCCCATTTGTTGCCGTGCATGTTCGTTGTCGGGGATTATTTTTATTTGACCATGAAAAGACATATCTCGACAATGTAGAATTTAGGCATTGTTTAAAGATTTCTAACAATTTATGAAAGTGGAAACTTATGATAAATTTAGGTAGTGCGAGTGGTGTAATAGTATGAAGTTTAACTATCAAATTTCAAATGAAATAGAAGACATAAAACAAATTGCAATGAAAAATAAAATTGTGTACACATTGTAGATTAAATAATTTAATTATTTAAATATTTTTATAGTAACTTTTGAACTAAAGATTCATATAAATCATGAGAATTTAAGATAAAAATTTTTTAGACTCAATTGTTGTTACTTATTGGAGTCTTAATTTTAATATATTTTTATTGAATCTTCTTCTTAATTAGTATTAAATAATTTTATGCTTTTCTCACCTCATGATATACCCTTATTTCAATTATATATTAATTATAGATAATATAAAACAATAATCATTATAACAAACTAATTTATTGAGTAAATTTATGCGTATAGTACTACTAATCGACAACATAAAAATAAAAAATAATAAAATATTTGTCACATAAATATAAAATTAAAACAATATTTGATTATAGATCATGTTTTATGCACTTGTCGCACATCCTCACCGTTCAGAATTTCTGGAATCATTTCATTCCTCTCATTTGCAAAATTCAAACAACTTGAAATTTTCCAATGCTATATAAGAGCGTATTGAGTCTATTTGTAATGAGGAGGGTGATGGAATTTTTGGTTTTAATTCAATATCAATGCATCGTTTTAGGATATGAAAATGATTATATGTTAGTCCTTTATCAGTTGATCAATATGATGATACTTTATCATGATTTAGAAAAGAACATATTAAAAGAATTGTGAATGTGGAGATATTACAAGGATGACAACTTTTATATATGATTTCATTGATTCATAGAAGAGTTTAAAATCTATGTATTGACAGGGTAAAATTTTTTACACTTCAGCACATTATCCACCATTGATTTGTATTACTTTTGTTTGAGAGTTAATGATAGCTAAAAAAATCAATGGTAGGTGATTTGCTGACAATATAAAAAACTTTTATATTGTTAGTGTATACATATTAAATCCTTCATTGAAAGGTACAATACATGGCTTTAAATACAAAGTAAATGGTTAACTTGAGAAACAACCTAACTCAAACTAACTCATAACTGAATTAACTAACTACTAATAAGCCCATGTCAAAATACAACAAATAATCACATGTCTATGTTGAGCACTCTGCTTAATGAACCATTTCCCTAAAATGCCTTTTGCCCAAGGTTGCTTACCCATTGATGCACCAATATTGATTTATGATGCACCAAGTCCTTGGCCACTGATGCGCCAATGATTGGTTTCTGATGCGCCAATGATGCACCGATGCTGAATTCTGATACACCAAGTCACTAGTCACCGATGCGGCAAGACTTGGTCTGTGATGTGCCAACGGTGATTTCTGATGCACCAAGTCTATGGCCACTGATGCGCCCATACTTGGTTTCTGATGCGCAAAGCCCACATGATCATCGATTAGCTCAGCATTCCTGACTCAATCATCTTATGCATGATCCTCGGTCAGCCTAGACATCCTGACACAGTCACTCTGGTGCGCATGACTCAATTGTTTGATGCATGCTTGACACGGTCAAGGCTTGATGCGATATGAATAGTGCAATCTGCTTGGGTTAGTATGTGCAATTCATAGTTAAGTTATGTTGTTACCGTTAGCTTGCAACAATTATAAATGACACGAAATAATTCTTAGTGGCTGAGTCATGACCATGTTGCTCTCTTTAAGACGTTTCGTGGCACTGCCCAAAATGTGCAAGCAGACTATAAATCACACCGTCCCCAGGATAAAACAGTCAAAATCTCTATTATCAAATTTTTACTGCACTGTAAGAACCGATCTCGAATACACCCACCACAATATGGCTACCAATGCCAATTCTCGAAATTACCCACAATATGGCTACCCGTGCCAATTTTCTTCCCACAATACTGACTACCAGTGTCAGTTCTCGGAATGCCCACAATATGGCTATGTGTGCCAATTCTTTCCCCCAATACTGACTACTAGTGTCAATTCTCGAAATTTCCAGAATATGGCTACATGTGCCAATTCTTACCCCCAATACTGACTACCAGTGTTAGTTCTCGAAATTCCCATAATATGGTTGCCTATGCCATTTCTTAGTGCCACGAAAAGAAAGGGGGAGAAATTTGTCGGAAATGCATCGGTGGAAAATATGAGGGAGAAAGAAAAAGTTGTATGAAAACGCATTCAACTTGGGGCAAGAAAATATGAAGTGAGAAGGCTTCTATTTATAACTTGGGATTTTTTCCAAGTTCCTCATCTCTCCAATGTGAGACTTGAGAGTTATATTTTTTTCAAAACTCTTCTATGTGAGATTTGAGAGTTGTTTTTTCAAAACACTTCTATGTGGGACTTGGGTGATTTTTATATTTCACACCCAAAAGTTCTGACTAATGGTTTTCAACAAACCATGTCCCAACAAGTTCATTA
>NW_017723445.1:0-25023 GCF_001865875.1 Lupinus angustifolius
CCCCCCCCACTCAAGCTGGAGAGTAGATAATGATTACTCGCAACTTGGGTAACAAATGGCCAAAGACAACATGTTCCAAAGGTTTTGTTAAAATGCCAGCTCATGAGTGTTAATGGGGAGTAAATGAAAGAGTTTATTCTATAAACGTTCACGAGCCACATGACAGTCAATTTCAATGTGTTTAGTATGTTCATGAGACACAACATTTGCAGCAATAGAGCTGGCTGAATTGCTATCACAATATAGTAAAGCTGGTTGCTTAAAATGAACCAGAAAATCATGTAAAAGATAAGTTAGCCATTGTACCTCACATGATGCTAGTGCTAAGGCACAATATTCTGCTTCAGGTGAAGAACGAGACACAATGTGTTACTCTTGGATTTCCATGATACAAGTGAATCCCCCAAAAATATGCAATAACCTGAAACAAATTTCCTAGTATCTGGGCAGGTGACCCAATCAGAATCACTAAAGCCTTTGATATGTATAGGGGATGTGCTTGGATAGAATAGTCCCTGACCAGGACTACCTTTGATGTAACGAAAAACCCCTAGTCATGGTTTTGTAGTGATTGTCAGTGGGATTGGCCATAAATTGACTTAACTGTTGTATGGCAAAGCTTAAGTCAGGACGTGTATTGGTTAGGTAGAGTAGCCTGCCTATATAAAATAGGGTCATGAAAAGGTGCACTATCCTGTATGGATTAGTATGGGCAATTCAAAGTTAAGTTCATTACATATTGGGAGATGATGAATATATCATAATATAGGGAAGAAACTACATATTGATATAGTTGGATATGAACCGTATGGTAATGGTTGGATCTACCTAATATGAGACATTTCATAGTAACAATTGCATTAGTTTCTACTCATGATGTCTATTTTGGGTTAAAATCTTCTGAAGTACTTGACCTCATAAATGTAAGAAAGAGAGTTACACATTATTTAATATTATTTTATTAAAAATAATTAAAATATGGAACATTATATTTTTTTCATGTCATGGGTCTAAGATTTGCATCGACACTGGAGAGGATCACTACTAGTCCACATTGGGGGATATCAGACATTTCAAACATTGGGACTTCACACGGGTTTACACATGTATTTGGGCTATTGAGCATGTAGGTGGAGTTCATTGGGTGCACACTCAATTGAAATCTGGATCACCATTACCTTTGGTTTATCCAACTTGGAATACCCATTTTGAAGATGAAAGTACTTGGGGAAGTGAACTATACAACCGTGGTGAATTGCTCAAGACATTATTACTAGAATCAACAATAAATGGATCAGTCATGGATCTAACAATGATTTTTGTAAATCTTGTAAACATATAAATGAGATATGTTGTCTCAAACCATATCCTAAATAATGTCTTACATCAATAAAAATATATCATGTCAATAAAAAATTTAAACATTTATTATTTTTTCTTTTTTTACTTCAATATTATTAATGTGTAATATAATTTGAAACATGATTTGGAATAACAAATCCTTATTTAAAAAAATGACATATTGGGTATAGTCTGAAATACATAGATATTTTAAAGGTTGAATATCAATACATAAATTGAATATAAGTATTATATATCTTCCAATAACATTTATGTATATCATCCAACAGTTGGAATCAAATCTCTTGTCTTATATTCCATTGTCACAAGTTTATAGTTTAAGTTCGTCCTAAATCTAATAGTGATATTTGTTTGTAACAGGAGCTTGAAATGCTATTGTACCTTCTGCCCCAAATGATGAAACAAACCTAAGAAGCATATTAGATCCATACAGATCTTGGTGGGTAAGGATCCTTGTTCGATTTGGGCACCGAAGAGATCCTTGTTGGACATGGACACGATAAAAGAAACAAAGATTGAAGATGAATGAAGCTTTCTTCATTTTTTATATCATTGATATCCACCAACCATTCAAAGAAATTACTAATCAAAGTACTATTGCAGAAGCCTAGTGTTTATGTCAAATTTGCTTCTTCACCATTAGTAAATTGTTATTGTTGATGGATGGTGAGAACTTGAGTGGATGCCTAAGAGGAATGAATGACAAGGGAGAACACTAATTATTGGGTATGGATTTTCATGTGCTCTTGTTGTTGACAATAGAGATTGCAGCAATAGAACACAAGATGACAAAGAAGATTGCAACAGTAGGAAATGATCATTATATTTTTATATATCAATTTAATGTAACTATGTAAGGGTAAAGATGAAATAGGAAGCACAAGTAGCCAACTTGGGATAAAAGGAAGGGGTAAAGAGGTTTCAGCTTTTGAGTAAACTTGTGAGAATAGAGTTTGAGACAGGAGATTTGGTCCCAGTTTTGAGTTTAGATGAGAGGTGGAAGGGGTAAAAGGAAACTGGAAGCAAACAAAATCAATTTCCTAAAAAAATGAGTTGACATCTATAGTTGATATGTCAAATTTTAACTGGAGGAGACATAGTTTGAGATTCACAATTAGGATAAGTGATTCTAGTTTGCATGATTTGAAAAAATCAACTACATGATTCTATATTATACATGAGTTATGATGTGTTTGATTTTGAATGAATCACTCATATTTTTATAATATTATGCTCGATACACTTAAAAAGTATAAACAACGTTATCCTTTATATTTCTTTATTTTCTAAAACATATACCTTGTATAAAAAGATATAATCATAAGAATATTTGGTATAAATCAATATCTAATATTGAGTAGAAGAAAGGAATGCAAATGAAATAATGCAAATAAAACAATCATCCTCTATATTATTTTGGTAATCAACAATTGATTATCTAATAACAACAATAATATCATACCATAGTGTTTGGTTATTCCAAATTTTTTTATAAAGGTGTCTCTCATTAAATTTGGGTATAGGGAAAATAAATTTACTTATAATTACCTCTTTGCGGGTGGAGAAGTTATTTTTGGGATTTAAAACCGTGACCTTCAGATCATAAGCAAACAATATTATCATTGCGTCGTTTCTCACCCATAATTATTTTTGTAAATTACTAAATTAAAACAATTCATCCATGCTCCATGTTCTGCATGCAAAATCATTGTTTACCCAATTGCTTTCTACCATGTGGCAATCACCAATTGTAGTTGTTATGTTGAAGGCATCCATCTCATAGGCATTGTTATTTACACCATATTCATCATAAGTGAGGGTGCCAAAGTCATTGGTACCTAAGCCATAAAATTGATTTTTTGTGTATCCCAAAAGGTTAGACACTTTTGAGATATTTGCTGATTCAGAAAATGAAATGCATGAACCATTGTTGTGCTCAGAATCAGAGTTCTGGGCATGTTGATCCAAATAATTAGGACCTGTTGCTTCATTGATACAAGGTCCCTGCCATGGGATTTGTGTTGGTATGGCTGAATATTGAGGACCACTACCAAGTGGTATGGGAATTGATTGGTTTTGGATTGACATGGATGAAGATGATTCTTTTGCTTTCTGAAGCAATTTTGGTATCCATAAATGCCTAATAATTTCTTGAAATTCTCTGCTATATGTGTCAATTTTTAGACATCTTGCTTGTTTTTGAATCTTAGTCCTCCAATAATTCTTAATTTCATTGTCTGTCCTACCTGGCAAATGTTGTGCAATTTTTGACCACCTACACTCACAAAAGATAAATAAAAATTCATAGGAAGTGTAATATTGAATTGGCTAACATAATAGGTACAAGCTAGCAAGTAGCAAGCATAGATGATATCTTAAAAACGAGATAAAAGTATTCATTCATTGTATGAATTTTATATACTGTCATTTCATTCATATTTCATCATCATTGACTCTTAAAAAAAAATGGTAGATAATGTAATAAATGTGTATAAATCTTTAGTTTATAGATATTACAAAGATATATAGATAAAAATCATATAAAAAGTATAATTATCCCATTTGATAGGTAACAATCATTTTGAAGTATTGGTGTTACATATTTGTGTGGCAAGGTTTCAAGCATTTTAGGATAGCCCAAGAATTTAAATTATAGAAGAAGCAAGCACCTGTTTCCCCACCTTGAGTGGAGTTCAAGAATCAAAAGTTGTTCTTCAAGGGTTAAATTTCCTCGTTTTACATCAGGTTTTAGATAATTTAGCCACCTTAATCTGCAACTTTTTCCTATTCTCTTTAAACCTAATTCAGAAAAGAGAAAGGAAGCTAATCAGAATTAGCATAAAACATTGGTAAATAAGTACACAATCTTGCATCATCAACCAAATAATCGTTCATAATTTTGGCTTGTTCTTAAGTTACCTGAACGTTTAGCAAGCAAATTCCATCTCCCTTCACCATGATCAGAAATGTATTGAACAAGCATCTTATCTTCTTCAAGAGTCCAAGGTCCTCTTCTAAGTTCATTATCATCTTCACTAGAATTGCTAAGGCTCTTTGAAGTGGACATGGCAATTCTTAGTGACTAAATCTAATAACAGTATGGACATAAAAAGAGTCAAGGATGAAAAAAAAGGTTATAAAAGAGAAATGGGATACGCAAGATTATTACATGCCCCACTATATATAGCAATCTTATTAATACTATATCTATTATTAAACCAATCAAGATACTAGAATGGTAGTATAACTGTTTAACAAGTAGTTTACTAGTTAAAACATATACTAATGAAATTATATATATATATATATTAATATTAGTGTTAAAAACTAATAAATAATGTGATAACAAAATCTGTAACATTATGCTCAACCATGTTTTAGAAGATAAATAAATGTACTCGTGGTGTGCTTTATCCTCCACAATAACAAACATTTTGTTAAAATTTATATCACCTTCATAAAAAATGAAATTTTTAATAAAACCAGTTGGTATTGATTTAAATGAAAATAGAATGATTCATATATTTGTTGCACCATTATGGCAAGGGGACCGGTTCAACCAAGAGTTACATCCCGATTTTCAGATCTATGCTATATAGTTTGATCAATTATCATTTTTATTAATGAAGAGACAAATATTTGTTTTACCTTATGTTTTTTAGGACAAAAATATTATTCCATCATATATATATATATATATAAAAAAGATAAAAATGTCTTACCTATTTCTTTTATATTAATGAGGTACTTAGTCTAATATTGTATCCCACTTACTAAGGCAAGTTCAGGTCAAAGTGAAATACTATTGCACTTTGTTACTTTTTTAAAAGATAAAGCTTACTATACTGCCAAAAATTCCATATGAGAGCTTCCATTCACCTTCCGTAGTCATTGCTATTGGAAACATTGAATTGTATTTTACCTTTGTTTATTGCCAAAACGACACTTTTGAATTCGTAGTCATATAAGTTAGTCATACGCTAGGTACTAAAGTAGGAAATAAACGCCTCAATTAGTGATGCCTACAGCTGAATTAGGTTGTACTCAGTCATAGAGATTAGAGAAGATTATAATGAAATGTATTCCATATTGGTCATATAGTATGAAGAGAGTTTTTCTATCAGCAAAGAAATTTATTAATAAAGTGATAAAGAAAATAGGAGAAACTCTTATCTACTTAATCTCAAGAAAAAGTTTATAAGTGTTCTATATTATGTATTTATTCTTTTAGTGATTAGTGGGTTTGTAAGTTTTAACTATCAGCCCAAGTGTATGAAAGGAAGTAACTTGCTTTTATTGAATTTAACAATGGTATGGTATTTGAGAAAAATGTCATAGGAAATGTAGGAGGATAAGGGGTAAGCACATTGGGAAGGAATGTTTGTATGATTGAGCAAAGCACAATGATAGTCTGCTAGGTAGGTAGGAGGCTTTTGAATTCTAGTAATTCTTCTTATATCTTGAGGAGGGGAGTGGAGAAGTATAATTGTGGTGGAAAGCAGTGGTGGGGTCAGGTATAGGATCAACACTATAGTCAATATGATTTTGTTCTTCTTGAAAGGGTATAGGTAGAACATCATAGTAAGCGTCCTCATATATTGGTATGACAAGATTAGAAAGATTATTTTGAAAGTTGGGACATGGTTATGTTTTGTAAAGGAAAACAGATTCATAGAAGTCCAAATTTGTGGTAATTTCTAAGGCTCTTGAAGCAATATTGAGAACTATGTATCCCTTCATCCTTTCCTTATAGCCTAAGAAAACAGATTTTGTGGCTTTAGGATCTAACTTATTTCTAGAATGATTTTGTGTTCCTACATAACATAGGGAGCCAAAGACTTTCAATTGATGAAGGTCTGTCTGTTTATGATTCAGAGTCTCATAGGGTGATTTCTTGTTCAAAACAAGAGTAGGGAGAATATCAATGATATGAACAACATGCCTTAAAGCTTAGGACCAATGTATCTTTGGTAAATGACTTTGAATTAAGAGGGCCATAACTACATTTAGAAGATGTTGATGTTTCCTCTTAACAATACCATTTTGTTGAGGAGTATAAGTACAACTAGTTTGATGTAGAATACCTTTACCTTCATAAAAGGTTTTCATGGAGAATTCAACACCATTATTACTCCTCACAATTTTGATGTTGGTGCTGAATTTGGTGTGTATCATGTTTATAAAAATTTGTAAAGTTTTCGAAGTCTCTCTGTTGGACTTCATAAGATAAATCCAAGTATATCTAGCATAATCATCAACAATAGCTAAAAAATACCTATGTCCATGTATGGAAGGGATAGATAGAGGTCCCTAGATATCAACATGTGTCAAATAAAAAAAAAATCATATAACATGTATTGCTTATAGGAAATGGAAGTTCCTTTTGTTTAGCTACATGGAAAATGTCACAAATGTGAGACTTATTAAAAACAACAAAGGAAAAATTGTTCTTCCACATATGCATACATCCTAGGGAAGCATGTCCTAGCCTATAATGCCATAGACTAGAAGATGTAATATTGGTACATACATCATCAAAATATTCATTTTATGAGAAAGAATGATTGTTCTAAGCACATATAAGTCATTTGATACTTTAGTTGTACCAATCATCCTCAAGGTCTTCTTCTCCCAAATTATGCAGCAATGTTAATCAAATGACATAATACAAGATGATATGATATTAAGCTTAGGTATAGACAATAAGTTGTATGAAAATGTTGGTAAATAGAGCACATTATGAATATCTAGTCTAGTGAAAAGGGAAATTATTCCAGATGTATGAGCGATTATCTCATTACTATTAGTCAGTTTTAGTTTAACATGTTTTATCTTGTTATAAGTAAAAAAAAAAGGATAATTTTGGGTTAATATGGTCAGTAGCCCCACTATCAGGTATCCAATGCATAAATTTGTCATTAATACCAATGTTACCTCCAATATCTTCATCTTATGGTGTAGATGTTGGAGACAAAATGTTTGTAGCATCATGATTCCTTGAATATTCATTATGTGTTGCCAATGTTTGATTTTGTTGCAGCATTTTCACAAGCCCTAGTGCTACTCCTTGCTTAGACCAAAGACAGACTCATTTTGTTGTCCCTTGTGATTTCCATGATGGCTGCAATTCTTACTATCTTCATCAATATCATCATTCTGAATGGAATTGGTTTGTTCTCCTCTTATACTTGGAAATTTTGCTAGGAAACCATGCAATTTGTAGTAAGTTTCCACAATATGTCATGTCTTCGTACAATGTTTGCAAAATTTCCCTGACTTGTTCCATGTACATCTTCCATATGTGTTGAGACTTCCCCTACCTTTATTCATGCTAAATCTTCTTCCTGTAGATCCACCTTATTTCCAAGATCCAGAGACTACCATTGCCTTTGAATCAGTCTCATTTCCAAAGATATGCCTTTCCTATTGAATGACTAAAGAGAAGACATTTCTAAAACTTGGTAGGGGCTCAAGTATCATGATTTGAGACCTCATCCATGCATATGTGTCATTCAACCCGTTAAGGAATGCAATGACATTATCTTCAATGAAACATTTCTTGATATTAGCTAGTGCATCACATGTGCATTTAGGCAAAGGCCTAAAATTATCTGATTCAGCCTAAATTATCTTTAATTGGGTGAAATAGTTGGAGATGTCAAGATCTCTTTGCCTAAAATTGGAAATAGATTGCTGCAAATCTGCAATCCTATAAAGGTTACCTTGAGAGAACCTTTCTCCAAGTTCTTCCTAGACTTCATGCTTTGTCCATCCACACTATATTTTGAGCAATGGATGGGCTAACATACCTGGTGATCCATGAGATCACCATATTATTTACTCTCTTCCAAGCCTTATATGTAGGATTTGTTTTTTGTGGCATAAGTATGACGCCATCAATGAGTGTTAGTTTTTTCTTGGAGATGAGGCTTCTTATCATGGATATGCTCCAATGATTGTAATTTTCACCATTCAATAGATGTGACACCAAAGCACTTGCTGGATTATCTGAGGGGTGGACGAAATAAGGAGACCTTGGGTCTTGTGATGGATCCATTGAACCATGAGTGATTGGTATTGTTGAGGAGGTAATAGAGGACATTTCGAATGTAGTACAACTCTTAGAAGAGCTCTGAAACCATCTATGAAAATCTCTAGCTTCTTGAAAGTAATTAAAGAAAATGCAACAAGAACACAAGTAAACCTTGTGGTGTATAATCACAAGCATGAAATGAAGGAATACCTCAAGAATATTATTGAATCTTTGATAATCATTCAAATTTATATTTATAGTGAACTACAGATGCTCTTTTATATTAAGCAAAGACACCCTAACTATAATAATCATAAAATATCACATTTAAAACATACATAAAAAGTTGTTTAACAAACATGTAACTAATTTTCTGTTGCTATTGCCTTTGGCTTATATGGCTTGTTGTGGCCAAGTTCTAGTGCATGTTGATTTTTTCAGATGACCTATTGCCTCGGTCAAGTTTGACATTGTGTGCATTAGTCAGAAATTCAGCATCCTCGGTCAGATTCGTTGTGGCTGGTTCGGTCATGATCTCAATTTCCTCAATCAGATTCGTCCTGGCTGGCTCGGTCATGATCTCAGCATCCTCGGTCATATTTCCAATTCCCTCAGTCACGATCATACTTTCATCGGTCAAGATCAATTCTTCTTTGGTCATGTCTATGTTTTGCTTTGTGAAAGTCAAGTGTGGCTTGGTTATGTGTAAGTCTAATGTGGGTTGGCCCAGAGTTACACATATAGTTGATGTTAGCATTGTGTCCTTAGGTTTGCTATTTATGGAGAACATTTGTAGAAGATTTGATAGTTTTTGGAAAATCCCATATAAAATTTATAATCATACGAGCGACTATGAGTAAAATTTCTATAAAATATTATGTAAAATTCACAAGTAAATATATATATATGAGCCGATACAAGTAAATTTCCCATATACATAAGGAGTAGCAAGTAATTACTACCTATGCATGTTGTCATACTTAATCATACCACTTAACGAGAACTAGAGAACAATAAGTAATTAATAATAACCATTCAATAACTATGGTAACAATGACTCTGTTCCCTTCTGGTTCACTAACAAAAAAATTACATTGGAGATTGAGTAAACAAATCTCGAGTAACTAAATTGATATAACTAGGCACTTGGTAGTTAACTAAATTCAACTTAATTCAACTATGAGGAGCCCAAAAGTGATTAACATTACAACTTCCAAAATTAGTTCTTTTTGTAAGGTGATCGTATGTCTATATACTATATATCAAATCAATTACAACCTCATTTTTATTTTCTCACTTTATATGTAAGGTTACTGTTCCATCCCGGTCAAACCGGACATATGACCTGACTAGGATGGGACCGATCCGACTAAATCAGGCGTGAACAGACATGAGCCAGCCTCTTGTCTCATCCTCACATAGGCATCATAAATGCCACTAACACAACATTTAATCCCCAATTGGGCTTTGTTGCGCCCCCTGACAGAATCAATTTGTCCCCTAGGACAGACAAGTCCAACTTAGAGGCTTACCTCACCTCACACCATTTAATGCTCTCCAATAGGTTTCTGCCACGTCGCCTGTAAATCTCAACTTGCCCCCTCTAACATACATAGTCAGATGCGAATCTACTATGCGGCAGGGATAAACCTACTATACTCCTACCACACATATTACCAAGTCACCCTCAACCACTAGATAGATGACACATCGCCAGGGTATTCACTATAAATAAAAGGTGTCCCCTAATATAAAGTATCTTCTTCTTTCATATACTCTCTTGCATCATAAATATACAATCACTCTCATAAAAAAATTCACTCTCACATTCATTATTGGCATTTATTTCCATTCGCCTTCATTAACTCTTCATAAACTTATACTGACTTGAGCATGGTAGAACTTTTTCATGTACCTCTACCGACAGGTCCAAGCTTTATCTCAATCAAGCCCTCGAAGCAAGCTATTCAGCCAGGCTCCCATTCCAACCATACCTGACCAATAAAAAAGAACATTGGCGCCGTTTGTGGCTTACCTACATCGTGGTGACCACTCAAAATCAAGCACAACCTATCAACCAAGCATAACCAGTTACCACCAACATGCCTTCTAACTACCACACTCCATCCCTCGATCCTCCAACACAAATACAACCATCACACCAAGCTAGCAAGGGCCAACCTCCCAACCATGTCCCAGAATCATCCATTATCCAACAACTCCTCCACATGATCTAAACTCAAGGCCAAAGCATCCAACAACAGGTCTAGTTGTTAGATGACCTCCACCAACACAGACCCAAGCCTAGTAATAGATCTTCACGACCAGTTGCAGATGAGAACTCTGCAAAGTCCACCGAAGCATCCAAACTTCTAGCCCCCTCAAACACAAAAACCACCCAAACAACCCACCCCTCTGACTATAGCTCCTCATAAGCAAGACCATATAGACGCCTTTGAGAATCTAGCTCGTCCAAATAAAATTGACTAATATGATGGCACCACTGATATGCAAGTCCACATAGACGCCTTTGAGACCTCTATGCTTTTTCATGGGGTGACTAACCCCATTGTGTGTCGATCCTTCCTTCTCACCCTGAAATGTGCTAATCTGCAGTGGTTTACACGTAGCATCGATGAATGGACAACTATGTCGAATGGCTTCAACATCCAGTTTATAGAAAGCATAGAACAACCTAGATCTTCTTATACCATGTCCGGCATACGACAGGAACAACACAAGCCTCTTTGTACTTACTTAGACAGGTTCAACATGGAAGCCACGAAGGTGTGTACCTTAAGTCTAGAGGTGGCAGTACATATATTGGTTATATGACTACAAGATGGCCTCTTTAGGCAAGAACTAGCCAAGTATTCGGATCTTACCATGGAAGACCTATGGGAAAAAGCCCAGAAGTTTTTCAACCTGGAAGAAACTCAACCAGCCCGCATCTCTTCTGACCACAAAGAATACCAACTCCCCTAACGGGAAACCAAACGGCCAAAAATCCATGAACATCCCCGAGATGACCCACCCCGACCGCCCAAAAAACCAAAATACTCCACATACACTCCCCTCAACGTTAGTCGTTCCAGGATACTATAAGATGTCACAGCCACTCACCTAGCCCAGCTCCCTAAGCCCAACCCGGGGAGAAAGCTGGGGACCCAAGATTGATCCAAATACTGTAACTTCCACACTTTTTCAGCATGTTACAGAAGAGTGTACCCTATTGTGGGACACTATTGAAGACTTAATTCAGGCTAGCCACTTACAACATTTCATTGCCAAGTCAGCCTGGGATCGCCACCACCACCTCGACCCAGTCCTTCTAGGAGACGCTCTCCAAAAAAAATCAATAGGAGCACCATCCAAATAGAGACCGGGGTGATAGGTACTACCCCAGTAGCTGACGACAAAGGAGTCTGGTGGACATTAATACCATATCAGGAGGATTTTCCGCATGAGGCACCTCTAGAGCAGCTCAAATGAGGTATGTTTCGGAAGTCATGCAGACAACGAGTTGGAAACCCCGCCAACAATATGAGAATAGGGTGGCACCCCCGATCTCCTTCGACGATCGTGATTATGAAGATGTCATCCATGGTCATGACGATCCCCTCGTCATCACCGCCAAGATGAATAACAAAAAGGTTGGAAGATTTTTCTTCGACCAGGGCAGTTCGGCAGATATTATATTCCAAGAATTGTTCGTCAAAATAGAGTTGAGAGATAGAAATTTGCTACCCTACAATGGCCAGCTAGTCGGTTTCACCAGACAAGGCATCACCCATCGCGGGTATGTGGACATATGGCTGACCGTCGAGGGACAACCCCTAACTCAGACAATTCAAGCAAAGTTTTTGGTCATTGATTGTAATTCTGCCTACAATACTATCCTAGGACGACTAACTTTGAATCATCTTCAAGCAGTGGTCTTCACTCCATACTTATGCATGAAATTTCTCTCGTATGATCTTTGAGTGTGCACTATCAAGGGAGACCAATGCAACGCCAGAAGCTACTACCAGATTAGTGTCCGCCTAAGTCAAACATCAAAACAAACACCACACCCAATGAAAAGGCAAAGTGGTGTGCACCTGGTTGAGTTTCACTTCAAAATAGACGAAGGTGAGTTTCGACCTTAGCCCGAGGGTGAAAAGACTTCTTTACAACTTGGGCCAGGAAAGGAGAATTTGGTGTACGTTGGCAGCATCCTCACCAAGACTCAAAGGCCGAGGTTAGTTAAATGCTTGGAGACCAACAAATATATTTTTTCTTGGTCAACTTCAGATATGTCGGGAATTGACCCCTCAATCATTTGTCACCGGTTAACTACCCACCCGAGGGCAAATCCAGTAGCCCAAAAGAAGAGGAAGATGGGCACCGAAAGAACAACCGAGGTTACTCAGAAAATCTCTGAACTCCTAGAAACCAGTTTTATCCGGGATATTGCTTATACAACCTGGCTGCCCCATGTGGTATTAGTTAGGAAACCATTAGGGAAAATGGCAGATGTGTGTAGACTTCACAGATCTGAACAAAGTATGCCCCAAAGACCCATATCCCCTCCCAAATATTGATCATTTAGTGGAGAACTCCTTCGACTATCAATATTATCTATCATGGACGCTTATTCCGGGTACAATCAAATACCCATGTATCCACAAGATCAAGATAAGACTAATTTCATCACACCTAAGGCTGCATATTGCTATACGGTCATGCCTTTTAGGTTAAAAAATGTAGAGGCCACATATAAGAGGATGATGAATAGTATTTTTGGGATCAGACCGAGAAGCGTATGGAGGTCTACATAGATGATATGATTTCCAAGAGTGTACCTACATAAGATCGTGTCTCTATTCTAGAAGCCATCTTCAGGCGGTTGTGTAAATTTAATATGCGCATCAACCCAGAAAAGTGTACTTTCAGGGTTGAAGCTGGAAAGTTCCTCAGATTCTTGCTAACAAGTCGAGGTATGGAGGCAAACCCGACAAAGTGTCAACCTATTATAAATATGCGAAGCCCTTACTTAGTCAAAGAGGTTCAACAATTGAATGGGTGATTGGCGACGTTATCCAGATTTCTCCCTGCATCCGTCAAACATTCCATCCCACTCTTTTAACTCCTCATGTAAAGCAAAATATTTGAGTGGTTAGAGGATTGTGATAGGGCCTTCCAGATTTTCAAACCATATTTGGCTACTCCCCCGGTACTCTCCAAACTAGAACTTGCCGAAACAATATATGTCTACCTGGAAGTAACTAATGAAGTTGTGGCAACCGCTTTGGTCAGAGAAAGTAAAGAAGGCCATAATCCGGTTTAGTTCACAAGCAAAGCTTTGCAGGGTCCCAAGCTCAAATACCAGAAGTTGGAAAAAGTCACCCACACCCTCTTGGTAGCAACAAGGCGGCTACGATAATATTTTCAGTCCCACCCTACAGTGGTCAGAAGAAATCAACCAATTCAACAAAACTTGCACAATCTAGAGCTGGTTAGGCAAATGATCTCTTGGTCCATTGAACTCTCCCAGTTTGATATCCGGTCTGATCCCAAGACAACTATCAAGAGTCAAGGGTTATCAGATTTCCTCGTCGAGTTGACCTCCCAAGCAGATAACTCTGGTCAGATCTCGACAATTTATGTGGATGGGTCGTCCAATACTCGAGGAAGTGGATTTGGTATCTTACTGGATAATGGCCAGGGCATGACCATTGAGCACTCATTAACCTTCACCTTGTCCACATCCAACAATCAACCCGAGTACAAAGCTTGCATAGGTGGTTTGCAGTTAGCCAGGGAGATCAATGCAAAAATGATTGTTATCTACAGTAATTCCCAACTAGCCGTCTCATAGATATCGAGCGCCTACCAGACCAAAGACACAGTATTGGGAAAGTACTTGGCAATGGTTAAAGAATTGATGGCTAAGTTTGAAGAAGCATCCGTCCAACATGTCCCTAGAGAGCAGAATATTCGGTCAGATATCTTATCCAAGTTGGTTAGTACAAAAAGCCTGGGTAATAATAGGTCGGTGGTACAAAGGACAATTTTGCGACCCAGTGTCATGGCAATTGAAGAAATCTCCATCCCAAACAATTAAACCAACCCCATCATCAGATGCCTATTGTATGGTGACCTTCCCGCTGACCAAAAGGAAAAACAAAGTTTTCTACGACATAGTTTATGGTTTACAATAATGCAAGGTTGTTTGTATCGCTAGGGCTTTTCTGCTCTCATGCTTAGATGCCTCGGCCCCGACAGAGCACGATACGTCTTCCATGAAATCCATGAAGGCAACTGTGACTACCATTTTGATGCAGGTTCTCTAGCCAAGAAAGTGCTCCGAGTAGGTTATTACTGACTGACCATAGAAAAAGATGCCTCCAACATGACCAAGAAGTGTGTGCCTTGCCAGTTGTTTGCCGACCACCACAAAGCCCTACCTAAGGAATTGATGACTAATATGACTCATTGGTCATTCTTTAGATGGGGCATAGACATACTAGGGCTCTTCCCGCCAGCAGCTAGACAACTCAAGTTCCTAATAGTGGTAGTGGACTATTTCACTAAATGGATCGAAGCTGAAGCTTTATCCACTATCACTTCATTCAACATCTGGAAGTTTACTTGAAGGAACATTGTCACACAGTTCGGGGTACCTTCCGCCATTGTCATGGATAATAGTACTAAATTCTTAGATTGAAAATTCGGAGAGTTGTTGTTAGGCCTGCACATCAAGCAACATTTCACTTTAGTCGAACATCTTCAGACTAATGGTCAGGTAGAGGCGGCTAATAAGAAAATATTAGATGGGGCGAAAGGTGCATGGCCCAATCAACTACATCATGTCCTTTGGGCCTATAGAACAACCCCCCACTCTACTACTAGAGAATCACCAAACTGTGTAATCGGTTACTCAAAGGGTGTGATCGATTACCCAAACATTTTGTCCAACTGAGTAATTGATTACCATACTGTGTAATCGGTTACTCAAATAGAGTAGTCGATTATCTTGTTCAGTTTTTGTTGGGTAACTTATTTCTCACTCATGTAACCTGTTACTTAGTTCTAGTAACCTATTACTTTGTCACAATAACCTGTTACTTAGATCCAGTAACTTGTTACATAGTATTTTGAAAATTGTTTTCGTTTCTACTTGTAGTTTTCAATTTGCATTTTAAAATAATTTTTGAGCATTACTACTAATTGTATATTATAGAGTATAAGGATAGAAGTACCTATAGACTTAGACTCTAAATTCCTTGAAGCTTTATCTTCATCGTCTTCATAAGTATTCTTCCTTTTCTTCTATATGTGATGTTGGTATCTTCATCAAAATCGTGCCAAGGCCAGCAGCAAGATCTTCTTCACAATCTCCCCCTTTTTGATGATGACAAACCAATATCTTCTTCACAATGTAGTTTTCTGAGAGTAGCATACTTTGTGATATTTTGTACATTGACTTGAGTGTGCTCCCCCTATCTTGTATGCTCCCCTTTGATTTGGACTTATGCGCCTAAACAGAAAATACACTCTCCCAACTTTTCTCCCCCTTTTGATTCATCAAAAAGAAAAAAAGCCAAGATTCCAACACACACGATATTTATATAGCAAACACAAAGGTAACATAGCATAACATAAAACTAAAAAGATGGTTATACATTGTTCAAACAACCAGAAAACATATAAAAATGTCAACAATCACTCAACATTACAAAGAGGAACCCTAGACATCAAATATTCTAAGACTCAAGCTCATTATTATTGTTATCAAGATCCATGTTATTGATCTTATAGGATAGACGTGGAAGTTCAAATTGAACTTGTTGATTCTGAGCATCAAGAGCATCCATCCGATTACAGATATAGTCTCGAAGTGAGAATAATTCGTCCATGATCATCTAATTGGTAGGCATGGCAGCAGATGAAGATGACTTAGCTTGAAATTCAGAAGGTTGATGTTCAGGACGGTTAACATGGACATTTCTAGTTGGATCAGCAGGTGCAGCGTGTCTATCACTTTGATGCTTATAGATTCTATCAATTTGATATCGAAATAAATTCATTTTGTGGATCACATCCACATCGATCTTAAAATCGCATGCATCAAGTGTGATTTTGGACTCACCAGCAGTGGATGCACCAAAATGCTTAAGTATGTTGGTAATGAAGATTGCGTAAGGCAAAGGGCTGTGAGTTTCTCGCACATACCACATTTGTCTCATTACTGTCAAAGCCCATTTGATTTGAAGGTTATGCTTAAGAGCATATATCAATTCTAGTTCCATGTCCTTAATTTGAGAATGATTTGAGAATTTTGGAAGTATGACACAGCTAAGAAAGTAGTGAAGCAAACGATATTCGAGTTTGAGATTTCCTACAACAAGGATATCTCTACTCTTTACAGTTTCACCTAAAGCATGTTGCTTATGTATTTCGATTTCCTGTTTAGAGAATCTACACATAGAGTAGTACAACTCTTTTCTATTATAAATATCCCATTCACATGCAAGACCGAAATCATTTATGTTGTCTTGATAGGGTATATTACATCATATTTAACTGAAGGTTTTAACATCTAAAACAATTTCTTTTCCTTTCACGGAGGATGTTAAACGATTTTTCCTAAAGTTCAAATTGCAGTAAAATACTTTAGCAAGTTCAGGATAGTAGACATTTGATTCATCACTGAAATAAAAAATATCTTGTTGCCTAAGTAGAATACGGAAATGGAAATCTTCAAACTCAAAGTTACTTAAATTACCATACTTGGGAGCAAAGATTGATCGTCCAAGAAAATGCTCTGAGAACACTTTGTGTTGTTCGTAATTAGTGAGAAGTCGTGCCAAATCCAGAGGATTAGCCTCAAAAGATGAAGTAGCTTGCATCTTTGGAGACATATCGGTATATTGCTTCTTAACTTTTGATGATGAAGCCATGGATTGAAGTTTTTAAGATTAGGTTTTGAGTGTTTGAAAGATTTGGGGATTTTTTATTTTAGCCATTAAACACGAAATTTATGGAATAAAAGTGTTTAGAATTAAAAATATGATATGAAATGACTCAAAAATCACTCAAATAGGATAAAAATGAAGTTTTTAGAGGCAAACACGGGTAGACACGAAAGAGGGGTTTGAGGAAGAAGACGAAGTGTCTGAAAAAATGGGAGGAACACTTAAATACTCGTTTGAGTAATTGGTTACTCAACATAAAAAAAATTCTCAGATTTCCAATAACAACCTTAGGTAATCGAATACATAGATGAGTAATCGTTTACTGAAAGTTTCTGCCAAAAGCAGTAATCAATTACTCTCTAAAGTAATCAATTATTGACCCCAAAATTTCGAATTTTCAAGCATACTGATGCATGGTAATCGATTATAGACCCTATGTAATCGATTACATACCCCAAAAATTGAAAATTTTAAACAAAACTAAGCAGTTTTAAGTACAAGTAAGTAGGCATACGATAAACATAATGAAGAAAACATATAATCATATATAAGCATTTAAGACAAGTAAGCTTATTCAAGTATGCCTAATTCTCGTCTAATTTTATAGAAAGGTTCTTTTGTCAAATGTTTAGTAAATATATCTGCTAGTTGGTCATGAGTATCAACAAATTCCACAGTCACATCTTTCTTTTTGACATGGTCCCTAAGGAAGTGATGTCTTATATCTATTTGTTTGGTTCTATAATGCATTACTGGATTCTTTGTGAGATTTATAGCACTAGTATTGTCACATTTTACGGGAATGTATTCTAAGTCTAAGCCATTATCTCGTAATTGTTGTTTAAGCCACAACACTTAGGCACAAGAATTACCTGACGCTATATATTCTACTTCAGTAGTACTTAGGGCCTCACAGACTTAGTTCTTGCATGACCATGAGATATGTGCATTTCCTAATATATGACAAGTAAACATTATATAAGGTCTACTGGCAGTTAGATAAAGTAGGGAACCAATCATACCTCGATACTTTGATATGTCAATGCCTTTTCTAGCTTCATATGTATCGATTTATGTACCATAACCCATAAGAGTGGCAATTAGCTTATAGTCATCCATTTCAAATCTTTTCAGCAAGTATCTGCTGTATTTGGATTGACTTCCAAAAATACCATCCTTGAGTTGTTGGATTTTCAATCCAAGAAAATAATTTAACTTTCCCATCATGGACATTTCAAACTCCCCTTGCATCATTTTACCAAAATCACTACACAAAATCTCATTAGTAGAACTTAAAATAATATCATCCACATATATTTGAAGAAGAAGAGTATGATGATTTATTTTCTTAATAAAAAGTTTAGTGTCGACCTTTCCTTTGGTAAAGCCTTTTTCATGTAGAAAGTTTGTTAGACGATCATACCAAGCACATGGAGCTTGCTTTAGGCCATAAAGAGCTTTCTTAAGTTTATATACATGAGAAGGATGTTTGTAGTCTTCATAACTCGGAGGTTGTTCGACAAACACTTCTTCTTGTATATAACCATTAAGAAAAGCACGCTTTATGTCCATTTGATATAACTGAAAATTTAGAGAGCAAACATATGCAAGTAATAACCGAATAACTTCAACTCTAGCAACAAGAGCGAAGATTTCATCAAAATCTGTTCCTTCTTCCTGATTGTATCCTTGAGCTACCAGTCTAGCTTTATTTCTGACACTAATTCCATTTTCATATGATTTATTATGAAATACCCAACGAGTTCCTATTAACCCAACAATTGAAAGTTTTAAACATAAATAAGCACTTTTAAGAACAAGTATGCATGAGATAAACATAATGAAGCACACACATAATCATACAATCATGTTAAGATAGGTAAGCTTCATCATAAATGCCTAGTTCATGTCTAATTTTATAAAAAAAGTTCTTTAGCCAATGGTTTAATGAAAATATCTGCTAGTTGGTTATGAGTATCAACAAATTCAATGGCCATATCTTTCTTTTGGACATGGTCCCTAAGGAAGTGATGCCTTATATCTATGTGTTTGGTTCTAGAATGCATAACTGGATTTTTTGTGAGGTTTATAGCACTAGTATTGTCACATCTCAGTGGAGTGCAGCCTAAGTCTAAGCCATAATCTCGTAATTGTTGTTTAAGCCACAACACTTGGGCACAACAACTACCTACTGCTATATATTAAGTTTCAGCAGTGTTTAGGACATCACATGCTTGTTTCTTGAAAGACCAAGAGACTAAAGCATTTCCCAAAATATGACAAGTACCACTTGTACTTTTCCTCTCAGTTTTGAAACCAATAAATCTTGAATCTGAATAATCAACCAAATCACATATACTTCCTTTTGGATACCACAACCCAACGTCAGTTGTGCCTTTAAGATTTTTCATGATTCTCTTAACAACAACTAAGTGTGATTCTTTTAGTTTAGATTGATAGCATGCACACAAACATACACTAAACATGATATCAAGTCTACTGACAGTTAAATATAATAGAGATCCAATCATACCTCAATACTTTGATATTTCAATGCTTTTTCCAGCTTCATATGTATCGATGTAAGTACCAGATCCCGTAGGAGTAGCTATTGGCTTGCAGTCATCCATATCAAAAAATTTCATCAAATCTCTGCAATACTTGGATTGACTTATAAAAATGCCATTATCAAGTTGTTTGATTTATAAACCAAGGAAGTTATTCAACTTCCCCATCATGGACATTTCAAACTCTCCTTGCATCATTTTGCCAAAATCACTACACAAAACCTCATTAGTAGAACCAAAAATAATATCATCTACATAAATTTGAACAAGGGTATGATGATTTATTTTCTTTATAAAGAGTGCAGTGTCGACCGTTGTACATAAATTTTGATTTGTAGTTTGATACTCTAAAGAACTCGTCAATGTCAAGTGCTGATGTGAGGATGTTCTTTGCTTTGAGATCGTATTACACCTTCTTTTTATCTTCATCATTCCATGAAGATTTGGGCTTTACTCCTCTTACACTGTTGATTACAGTGAAGGGTTCATATGGTCCTTCTTCAATTGCATTCCATATGTCCAAGTCTTGGGATTCTATAAAGATTCTCATTCTGATTTTCCAAAAGTCATAGCACTCTCCAACAAAGCTTGGAGGGTGGTTGATGTTGGAACCTTCTCCTAGGAATGATCTTGAGGCCATCTTCGATATAGGATCATATTTGAGAATATCTTACTCAAAAATAACTCTGGTGCCAATTGTAAGAATGAGATCGCAACTATGAGGGGGGTGAATTAATGGACTTAAAATTATGGCCACTTTTTCTGCAAAATCAAGAGTTAAAGTGCAGTGGAAAATATATGCAGAAATTAAACAAATAAATAATCAAAGAGATAAGGGAGAAAAGAATACACAAGGATTTTTATACTAGTTTACCTTCTTGTCCACCGAAGGCTACGTCGAGTACTCTTGTAGCATAAGAGATTTCTTCACTAAAGATTATGAGTTGCAATTATAATATCTCACCCTGATATCTCTATGTACCTTACACACTCACTAATCCTTATTCACTCTTGGAAAACACCTTTCCAAGTGATTATAATCCCCTTTCTTTTCACACTCTTGCGAAAGAAAGTATTCTGCAATAGAAATGAAGAATGTACAACAATGGCAGATTGCTTTTACAAGTTTGAAAGTAATATAAATTGCAATCCAATCAAATCTTTTGCATACTTGGTAATAATGCTCTTTGTATGTTGGTAAACTTTGAAACACTTTACTTTAAGCAACTTCAGAAAAATCAACTTTGAAGTTTAAGAACTAGTTGCCAAAAGTGCAGAAAAATAATTTCAGAATGTGTGTAAGAGCTTTTAAAATTTGTATGAGAGTTGTGTGTTTGTGTTATGAGATTCAATGCCTTTAAATAGACTTTCCAATCACCCATAGTGCCTCTACGAAAAGGTTGGAATAGATTGGAGTGAACATTTAGTTTGAGATGAAAACCTTTCATTTTGAAATTTGAAATCTGATGCAACAACTCTCAGTAATTGATTACAACCAGTGGGTAATCTATTACCCAAACATTCTGTCTAGTGGGCATTTAAATTCGATTTAGAGTAATCGATTACAACAAGTGGGTAATTGGTTACTCAACTTCATTAAAACTGGTAATTTTCTACTCAAAGACAATAATGGATTACTTTGATCAGTTTTAAGTTGGATAATTCTTTTCTCACACACGTAACCTGTTACTTAGATGTAGTAACCCGTTACACACTATTTTTAAAAATTGTTTTGAGTATACTTGAAGTGTTTCAATTTTCTTTTAAAATAGTTTAAGCATTACTACTATTGTATATTCAAGAGTATAGGATAGAAGTACCTATATAGACTTAGACTAATTTGTCTTGAAGCTTTATCTTCTTTGTCTTCATACATATTCTTCTTTATCTTCTTTTTGGTGATGTTGGTGTCTTCATCAAAACCGTGTCAAGGTCAAGAGCCAAGATCTTCTGCACAAGATCATCATGAGAGGAATAAATAAAATGTTAGATGAGGCAAAAGGCGCATGGCCCGACCAACTACATTATGTCCTTTGGGCTTATAGAACAACCCCTCACTCTACTACCAGAGAATCACCATTCAATCTCACATATGGTGCTGAGGCCTATAGAACACCCTTGTGATAGAAAGTATTTCAACAATTTGAATGAAGAAAACTTTAACATTGGTAAGGATTGCCTTTACAAGACTTAACACTATGATCTCTTGCAATCTGGTAACTCTTTATACACTTAGTTATAATGCTCAGAAGGTTTGAAAATATTTGAAACCACACTTAAAGCAACTTCAGAAAATTCAATCTTAAAGTTAAGAACAAGTTGCAGAAAGTGCAGAAAAAATGTTTCAGAAAAATTCAGATTGTGTGTGAGAGTTGTGTTTTGATTTATGATTTTCAATGCCTTTAAATATACTTTCCAATCAGCCATAACACCTCTATGAAAAGTTAGGAATTGATTGGAATGAAATCATTTCGTTTGGGGTGAAATTTGTGCAGTTTGAATATGGAAATCTGGTGTAACAACTCTCTGTAATCGATTACAGCCTCGACGTAATCGATTACCCAAACATTCTTCCCAACTAAGTAATTGATTACCACATTGTGTAATCGGTTACTCAAAGGGTGTGATTGATAACCCAAGCATTCTATCCAACTGAGTAATTGATTACCATATTATGTAATTGGTTACTCAAATATATTGTAACCTTATAATCGGTTGCTCAAATGGAGTAATTGATTACCATGTTCAGTTTTTGTTAGGTAACTTGTTTCTCACTCATGTAACCCGTTACTTAGTTCTAGTAACCTATTACTTAGTCACAGTAACCTTTGTTACTTAGATCCAGTAACCTGTTACACAATATTTTGAAAATTGTTTTCATTTTCTTTTTAAAATACTTTTTGAGCACTACTACTAATTGTATATTATAGAGTATAAGAATAGAAGTACCTATAGACTTAGACTCTTAATTCCTTGAAGTTTTATATCCATTGTCTTCATAAGTATTCTTCTGTTTCTTATTTATATGATGTTGGTGTCTTCATCAAAATCGTGTCAATGTCAATATTAAGATCTTCTTCACAACAATGATCCTGGTAGAAATCGGGGAACCCACCTGCGGAAGTTACATTTTTAAGAGACCCCCAAGTCCATCCTCTTAAGACACAACTTAGACTGGATCAAAGAAAAATGGGACCATTCCAGGATCAGAGAAGCAGTCGTTAAAAGATGAACCACTGATAAATACAACTCCTCTGTAGTACCCCAGGGAATTTGCACCCGACAATTTGGTTCTTCGGAGAGCCAACATCGGGAAACACTAAGAAGAACCTTACCGAATGTGGAAAAATTTGGGAAAGGGGCATATAAACTAATAGACATGGATGGGAAGGAGATACCCTACACATGGAATGTTGCAAACTTACGAGTTTTTTCTTCATAGAACAATCAAAATGTAATATTGACCTTAAAAATGGTCGAGCAAACTTATGTAATGACAAAACTCATATATGTTAATGATGTATTGTTCATAATCTCCTTTTGTAGAATGAAAAAATTCTGGATTTTTTACTCAACAAAGCCCCTCAAAGGCATGGACCACATCCTACTTTGATGGCGGCTCATCACGTAAATACTCCAGCGCATGAACCCAATAAACCCTGACCATTCTTCAACAAAGCCCCTCGAAGGCATGGACCACGTCCTACTTTGACGGCAGCCAATCATATTAATACCCTAGGGCATGAACCTAGTTCAACTTGGCTAATCTTCAACAAAGTCCCTTGAAGGCATGGACCACCTCCTACTTTGACAACGACCCATCACATAAATACCCTAGGGCCTGAACTCAGTTCACCCTGGACGATCTTCAAAAAAGCCCCTTAAAGGCATGGACCACATCCTACTTTGACGATGGCCCATCACGTAAATTCTCCGGGGCATGAACCCAGTTCACCCTGACTGGTCTTCAACAAAGCCCCTCGAAGACATGGACCACGTCCTACTTTGATGGTGGCCCATCACATAAATACCTGAGGGTATAACCCCAGCTCACCCTGGTCGGTCATCAATGAAGCCCCTCGAATGCATGGACCACGTCCTACTTTGACGGCGGATACCCAGGGCATGAACCCAGTTCACCTTGGTCGATCTTCAACAAAGCTCATTAAAGGCGTGGACCATGTCCTACTTTGACGGCGGCCCATCATATAAACACCCCAGGGCATGAACCTAGTTCACCCTGGTTGGTCTTCAATAAAGCCCAAAGGAGTGGACCATGTCCTACTTTGATGACGACTCCTTATACGAACGCCCCAAGGATTTAATGACCTTGGCTTCTTAAAATGGATTTAATGGTCACGTCATACCCAAATCTGGACAAACATTACTTCGCTTCTTAAAATATAGAATCTAAGTTGCGCAAACACTGCCCAACCTTTTCAACAAGGATTCAATTGTCTACTTAAAGGCATATAACTTACACTACAAAAACAAGAACCTGAAGGACGCACAAACCAAGAAAAGTCTGGGTTAAGGATTCAGGTTCTTATTCGATCATTCATATTTCGATCATCAGTCACTTTACAAGAAAAGTTTAGGTTAAGGATTCGAGTTCTTATTCGATCATTCATATGTCGATCATCATTCACTTGCAATATATTAAGAAATAAAGATAAGAAACATTTATCTCATACAAGGATAGGAGGAAAACGGAAACATTTCATTAATGCAAAAGCCAGTACGGCAATCTACAAAGTCCTACCACTATTATATTAGACAACGAAAAAGAAAAACCCTCAAGAAGCCCCCATCCTTGCCCGGCACCGGCAGCTTCACCATTAGGCGAGCAACCTCTCCGGCTAGACAATGAACCACCGCTTAAACATATTCCCCCAGCTTGCCAAAACTTCAGCTGCTCATCAAGTTAACCTTTCTCAACTTTAGACCACTTAAGACAATTTGTTAGGTATCAGTGGTTACAATACACCTAGAAGGGGATTGAATAGGTGTAGCGGTTAGAATAGCCGCTTTCCGAAACTCAGCACTTAATGCTTAATCACCCCTAATTAATCGATTACATGATGAAGATAATCGATTAACA
>NW_017723446.1:0-34281 GCF_001865875.1 Lupinus angustifolius
TAAGACTTAGTTTATGCCTAGAATGCACATATACATGTATTTATGTAATGCATGAACATATTATGAATGACATATCTCAAAGATGAAATGATGTCAAAGATTTATGCATATGAGACATGTATTAGGTGACCTAAGCCTTGACTCAACTTAAACTAGCTTCTAGTCTAAGCCTAGTACCAATTAAAGACTTAAGCACGTTGATTTGTTGGTGATCTTCAAGCTCTTATAAGCACAAGTTGTCCTCATCAAAACTATGACATATAGAGAGAGCTTTCCAAAGTGTTCCTCTTGACATGCACACTTTCACAATCAGCCTGGGCGGCCAGCTCCTTCTCAGCTACGATCAGATTATGTCGAGTAATATGGGCAGCATCTTGGGCTTCCTTCAACTGAGAGCTCATCATCGAAAGCTCCTCCCTGATAGTCAAAGTCTGACTCTCCAAGGACTTCACGGCTTCCGCGTGATGTTCCTTCAGCTCTTGGAGCTCTGCTGAATGTTGCTCCTGAAGATTGGATAGAGCCTCGTCCCCCACCTGCGATGCTAGTACGTGCTCAGTCTCAAAATACATGGCAATTGAGGCAGACATAATGTTGGTCAACCTCAACCACTTCAGCAGCTTAGATAGAAGGGTGTCGTCCATCATCGTCCTGATCTCGGGATTCATTAGGTTGGCATCCATATCCTCCGAGATGAGATAGACACGACGACCCTGGGCTTTCCCTTTCCTCTTGCCCTATTGGATGGGGGAATTGCCTTTCCCTGACCCAGAACGGGCCGAGTTAGCTATCTCCTTACTAGTAGATGCTGCCTGGAAAATGGTCGAATCAGCGTCGGCGGGGTTGACCGACACGTCCAATCGATGGCTCATTCTCTCCTCCTAAACCCATTGGCCTAGGCCATGTCCGACAGGATGCCCAGTCTCCGGTTCTCGCTAGGAAGAAGACCATTCTCATTGATGGCTAGTTGAAGGGGTCGGGGAGGTCGCCCTAGCCCACTTGGAAGCACCCGGTGCTTGCCCCCGGTTCTTCTGGCTGGCACGACACCGTCACCCATCTTAGCTACTGCAAAAATTGATGAAAAAATATTCACATATAAATGGGAAAAAAAATCATATATACATTACAACGCCCACAACCAGGCTAAGCCTAGTGTCCTAGTTAAGAAACTTATCGACCAGCGCCTCAAAAGCAACATCATGCTACGCTAGAGCAACACACTCTAAGGTTCTGCCGGACTCCACCCAGTCCAATATTTACTTGGTTGCAGCAACCTCACAAGCATCCAAGTCTTCGAAAGCGTAGCTGAATTTATCAGCCGACTTTTGATGGATCCCACCATCCCAAGAGAAGGGAAATAGAGGTCTCCCATCCGAGCCATAAGCCCACGTATGTCGGCTACCCCAGGCCTCTACCCGGAAAAAATCGACCTTCCAATTCTTTACCAACTCATCTGACCTACCACTATAATTTTTATTTTGACACTAGGTATTGGCGTGGTGCAATAACTATAATAAATTAAGGATTATTTTTTTTAAATAAAATTTTACTACATAAAAGAATGATTAACCACATACGCACCTAGTAAACCAAGATGGCCGGTTTGTCACATATATTATAAATAAAGGGCACCAATTATTTTGAAATTTATGTTATAAATTTTGTATTTTGTGAAAGTAAAAGTTTAGAATCTATGTAGTTACTTACCAAGAAAATGGTCTAGGGTCTATTATGGATTGGATGGTGGCTTGAAATAATAGGAAAAAGATGAAGAAGACAGGTTGAAGGTTATTGGGCATTGGCAATCAGAGGCAATAACATAAGCATAAGAAACTTCAAAGAGGAAAACAAACAATGGAGAAGAAAAAATAACTAACTCTTAAGTGTCGCAGTGTCCTTCACTCTCGTCCGACCAGTCCTTCACTATCCAAGAGAATTAAACAATGAAAAACAGGGTAAGGAATAGGTTAAATGGGCTGAACATAATGGATATTGATAGATAGTTATTCAACTATTTTTGATATATAACTATAAGGATGGAACGGGTGACCAGACATAGATGTCAACCCGTCCTTTTTTGACGACGAGTCTCTCCCTTTTAATCGGGTTTGTCTTTTTTTATTTATTTGGATGGGTCAAACTCGTCCCTAAGTCATTGAGTTAAGACGGATTTACGAGTCGGGCTAGATCTTACTCACCCCTAATCGTCCTAATTTGCCTAATTTTCCAATTTATCAAGTATATTTACTTTCCAATAATTTTGAATGAGAAATGATATTCATGATTAGCTATTGACACGTGGATGACTAAAGATAACATATTAATGAAGCTACTAGTTTGAAATTTTGTCTCATCCAATATTTTGCGTTAATAAAAATATGATACATATGTTAATTATGTTTACTGAATATGTGCGGTTATAGGTATTGGCATAGTGTTGGGAGTATATCCTCCGTCTCACAAAATGTAATATTGTTTGTGATTGGTTGAAAATAGATATTTAAGTTAAAAGTTTAATAATTAAGTATTTTTTATCTAATCATAAACAGTAACATACAAAATGATATACTTTTTAGGACAGAAGATGTTCATGCGGCATGGAAAACTTGCTTGGAATCTTAGAACATAACCGCCTCTTGTTCCTCTTGGTTCTCAATCGTTGCATGATTTCAACTTCAACATAAGATAAGAATTGCATTCCCTGCGTGGTTCCCTTCTGTCCAAAAACTTCCACTTGTATTTCTGGACAAAAGACAGAGAAGTCCTTATTTGAAAATTCAGCTGCTATGTTTCACTGCTGCTATATTTGACTTATGTGGACTTTGTTAAATCATTCACAATTATCAACTGAGATTTTGTCTTTAAATAGACTATACTTATTTTATATTTATATCCTTTTGAAGTTTCCCATTATTTATTAATAATCTATTATTGAACTTAGCATAATTGGTGGGATGATTGCATTTTTAAATCATGTTGCCAAAAAGGCCATATTAGTGCATGGAATTCTCAACTTATGAGATATGTGGAGGATAGAGGAATACATACATGTTTACAATCATAATTGAAGTAAAGAAGACATTTTAAAGATTTAAATCTACCACCTTCAAATTATAAGATAAACAACCTTATCATATATCCAACTTATGCTAATTATAATTAAATGTGAGAAAACTTGGTCAACTAAACTGTGGTGAATGATATTTTGTCATCTTAATAGTTCAATATAGTATGTTTTTGTCAATGATGGCTTCTTTTATGCTTGGGAAATAACAAACTATTGATCCATAACAGAATAATATTCGCCTCTCGTTAGTCTTTCCAATTATATAACATGATTTCAATCTAATTGTTTTATAAAATATATCGTTGGATGTGAATCCCTCAGGATTAGGATAAGAAAACCACAATGTTCAAATTATAACTAAGAAAGAGCAAATTGGCAACATTTTTATTTTCACAAGTTCACTAAAAACTTGATGATGTTGTAAAGAAGATACACCAGATATGACAGGTTGAGTGACAAACTTGTACAAGTAGTTGCAAGAAATACAACCGATGTTGATGTGGGAGATTGGCCTAGATTTGATGCCACCACAACAAAATTATGTAAACATTGTGTAATTTCTATATTCCAATTCTAGCTTTTCTATATTCACTTTGAAATTATGGAAGTATTGATGACGAATTAAAATCATTGATAACTTCAAAATTGTATATAGATGAATGAAAGAAACCCTTCGTGGTTTTAAAGTGGTTCAAAGGCTATACATGGAATATGATTATCAATTGTTTCAATGTCCTTTTAGAACAAGATCCTCTCTAGAACTGAACCAACTCTTCGTACGAAACTTAATTCATTATTTAGTTCAATAAACTTGGTTCATAAACCAAATGAACTGAACTTGAGTTGAAAAATGAGCTCGTTAAATAAACAATTTGAACTTGAGTTGAATATAGTTCGGTTCGTTAGATTTATGAGTTATCTCGATATATATATATATATATAATGTTTATTATGACTCATACATTATTATTTATATTTATTATTTTTATATATATAAACAATATTATATATATATATATATATAACTTTTTACAATATTTTTTAAAATTTTAATTAATTAATTGATTTGTCCAGATAAGCCAATCGAACAGAACTGAACAGTTCGCGAACTTTAACCGAACCGAACTCGAACTAAAAAAATAACTTGTATCAAACTCGAGTCGAGTTTCGAGCCAAATCAATCATTATCGAGCTGATCACTAATCCGGCTCGTTTCCAGCCCTAATCCTCTCCATTATGGATAGACAAATACATATTTCTCCGTTTATTTATAATGGTAAAAATGTAATTTTATTGTAATCAAAAGAATAAATGTGACATTTAAAGTTATATTTCCCTTTATTTTTTGAAGCATTTGCTTCTTCATTAACTAATCTTTTTGTGGGTTGCATTTATTTCTTTGATTTTGCACTAAAAAAAGACTCGAGATGAACATTGCACATTCAATCTCAATCAATAGCAATGTGGGTTGACAAACATAATAGTGTATATGAATGCGCTCAGGGGCAGATCTTTGTGGGCAAAGGTGGGGGCAGCTACCCCTGATTTTTTTAATTTATTAAATATTTGTTTTTACCTTTTTACCAACACCCAAATGATGTCTTCCTAAAAATACTCCTTGAATCTCTCATTTTTCTTCAATGTGTAGCTTAATAAGTATATATATAATGCAACTTGTGTGATCTTCTAAAAATTATAAATAAATAGATCAAGTTCTCTTACATATATAAATGTTGATATTGCTTATAATATTATGATTTTATTTGAGTTCTTAATGATTTTAAATTTATAAAATAGATTATGAGGATCACATATTGCTTTTGTCAAACTTTTTAGCAAAAGTCTTAAGATACAAAGGATTTTTATAAATCGTTTAATATTAATTACATATGTATTTTTTAGAAGATTAACTTGAAATTTCAATTATTTGAACATTTTATTGTTGATATCATTATCTATTCATGTTTGAGAAACTCTCAATCATTTCTTAATTAAGTGTAACTTTGACAATATGATAAAAATGAATGTATATAATTTGCTTGATTTAATTATTCATCTTATCTTAACTACTATGATTTAGCTAATACAGAAATATGATATTCAGCAACAAGGATAAACAAACAAAATTACATAGTAAGATAAAAGATGAATGTCTGATAAACAATATGATAATTTATACTGAAAAGGAAATAATTGAAAGTTTTACCTCTAATTCAATCATCGATAAGTTTAAACCTTTAAAAAATGAATAACGAGACTTTAAATAAATGTACAATTTTCTTTAACATTTTTAATTGTTAACTATTGTTATTTAGAATTAATATATTATTTTAAAACTTTGAATCAATTACATAGGTTTCTTTATATTTTTTTTGTTACTCAATTAATCTTAAATTATAATTAAATATTTCCCCAAAACTTTATATCAAAATCTGGCCACTAGTAATATATAAAACTATTTGTGCAATCACCCACTGAAACAATTATTTGAACATCAATTTGTTTACATCATATCTAATATTTAAGCTCCTTGTTAACATTTCATAGGTCTTAGGATGTTATAAAAATAGGAGCTAATAATATTGTAAAAAAATTTCAACAAAATATCAGTTTATATATTTTGAATTTCAAGGAAACTTCCGCAACATTTTCTTTAAAATAGAGACTACCTAGATAATTTCAATGCTTTCAAATCCATAATCAATGTAATAAAAAAAAATATGTGCCAAAAAAAATCTACAACCACATACAGATTAAATTATCAAATTGGATAGGGTATTAGGTCATTGGACAAGTAGTTTAGTAAATCAATCAGTGAGTGATTAATGAAACCACATTGTGGTTAAATTATATTTTACAATGGGTGGAGATCCACTTATTACTCCAAGAATAAGTGGAAAAAAACTACTCCACATCTTAGTCATCTATTGTATGAAAATCTAATAGTTAGAATTTTGAATAGATATAAACCATTAGATTTTCATATAATGAATGACTACTATGTGAAATAGCTTTTTTTCACTTACTCTTGGAGTAAGTAGATTTCTTCTCTAGAATGTAAAAAATATAAATAGTGATATATATATATATATATATATATATATATATATATATATATATAATGTTAACAATTTAAATAAAATTGGAGTAGTGACCTAGTGGATAATGGGCCAGGCCTGCTGATAATGTATACAATTTTCTCATCAACTTATATGTTTGTATAGACATTTCCTAAAATATATTGAAAAAACATTAAACACTATATTTGTGTTCAAAATTGTCTCAAGAAAAACATTTTCCTATTTTCATCTCCTATCTCGGCACGTACATTTCTCATGCAGGCAGTTTATCGTCCATTTCATCAATGAGAGTGCACTCTGTGTTACAGAAAGTCAAAAGTGATGCCTCATGATAGTAACTTTTAAGTTGGGCATAAAATCATGTCTCACCAAATGATAACTACTATTATTTTTTTGTTGTATGCAAAACTCAGCATTATGAATTGAACATTTATGGCTCAGGTTTCTAATTTCAAGACTGTTTTATCCATGGTAGTCAAAATAGCGCTCCTACTTATGAGATCGTCTGATTTTATGATCTTTAACCCCCAACTCTTGCCCAATCTCAGTTCTGAGCACACCTCTGTGAGATCGTCGTGTAGGAGCGTATGATCAGTTGAACCGACGATCCCATCAATTCCATATTCACGCTTCTCCATCTCTTTTTTTCTCCCTTCTCTCTCAATCCAACTGATTCTTATGATTCATGAAGGAAGTAGAAGATAGGAACATCGAGCAAAAATCACATCAAACCTTCTTGATCTTGTCGTGAGATTTAGAATGCAGCAGCCATGGCAAGTTTGAAATGAAAGGAGGAAGAGAAACAACGAAAGGGAAAATTTAAGAAACCCTAAGGGAAAATAAGGATTGGGCTGTATGTAGTTGGGCCTTTTTACAATCTTTTAATTTTTTAAAATATGGGTTGTTTTAGGTTGGACTATAATATGGCTTTTTTTACCATCTTAATTGTATTCTTAAAAATATGAGTTATTTTAGGGTTAAAGTGTAATATGGCTTTGTTTTTACCATTTTATTTTTATTCTTTAAAATATTATTTCTTTCACTAATTTATCTTATTTTGCTAGCATACCAAAAAAATAAGAATTGGGCTATAATATGCAGTTTTTACGATCTTAGTTTTATTCTTTAACACATTGGCTCTTTTATTAATTTATCTTATTTAGTTAGCATATCAAAAAAATAAAGATTGAGTTATAATATTAATTTTTTTTACTAGCCTAATCTTTTTCTTTTAAACATTGGTTATTTGGTTTATTTAATAATTTAACCTATTATATATATATAATTTTTTATATGTATATATTAATAAGTAGGATATTACGAGTCGTGTTACGATCATACGTTTACGATTTTTAATTCCCCTCCCAATCTTAAGTGAAATTTCGATTTTAACTATCTTACTTTCATCCCAATGTCTGGTTTGGTCAAACACCGACTGACTCATAGGACCATGTCTCATCACCATGCAAATAAGATCTAATCCACGTGGTTGTTGGTCATGTCCAAATGACTAATCTAACTATGGGAAAGGACAAAAGTGATATGATATGACTTAATCAACATCTACAAAACCATAAACCCTTGTTACGAGACTGACACGCTACCTGAACTGCACCGACTCTGCTGTATAGCCGAACATGCCATGTGAACATTGTGGACTACCCTCTACTATATAACAAATACAGACCTAATATACGATTACAACAGTCTAGATAGAAAGTGATCCACCCTAAATAAAGCAACCCATGTCAGTCTACACAGACTTGACACAACTCGTCATGGTTAAAGCAATCTACTATGTAATATAATTCACTCAACCTCTCTATAAATAGCCTCGCTCATAAGGAAGTTTACACTTATACTTTCATATTTTTATATTCTCACTATGTCTTCTCTCTACATATCTTCACTTATACTATTTAGCTTAGGATATCCACCCAAGATTCCGCTCTTCCCTAGATTCACAATATTATCACCCATATGCAATAGACATCTAACAAGCAAATGATATAAGTGAAGAGGATTGTATATCATGTTCAAAACATCACACGATTTTTCATCATAGCCTTTCAAATGTTTTATTGGCTGAATACTACATTTTTCTTTGTAACTAATAGTATATATCTCTCCAACAATTCAAATACGTGTTATTTTGAAATGCGAATATGCAATGATCAAATAACCTAAGAAGGCTATATTTTTCTTCATTATTCTCAATCCAAACATTCTAACAATAAATACCTGGAAATAAGCATAATGTCCTTGTAAATACAACCTTTTTCTAGCAAGAAAATTTATTAATTCTTTCAAACTTCGATCCTGAAAAGTTAGAACTCTTATTGCTGGAAAGATTGAAAAAGCCAACTTCACCATAGAAATCAAATAACAAAATTTCAATACTCATGAACATTGTTTTAAATTCCATCCCATTGCAGCCCCAATATTATGATTTCAGGAGTTTCTGCACAATATTGTGACTATAATTACAGTTGCATCGACCTGTCGTATTTTTGTATACACAACAATGGCAAGGGCTATTTTAAAACACTGCTTATGAAACTGGCGTTCATCCTTCTCTTTCCAATTTCATGGGAAGAAGAACGGTTCTGGGTAGTTAAAAAATGACTTAGCGGAGCACATAAACTCATCTGAATTTGGTTCAAACACCGGCAAATTCCTCATGTAATGCATCAACGGAGGCTCCATCGTCATCGACGACGGTGCCGCCATGAAGCACGACTTCACCTCTCCCATAGAACTATAACCACCGTTATTCTCGTTGGTTATAACCGAAGACGTTTCATTCTCCTCCTTAGGATACTTCGCCTCCACTATATTCTCCACCGCCGCCTCTGGCTCATGCTTCGGTGGCGGAAGACGTGACGGCGAATTAAAGCTACTAATAGGGTTTGAATCTTCATCTGTTTCTTCTTCGGAGTGATCACGAGAAAGTCCTGTGAGCTTTTGCACGAGTGCCATGAAATCTTTCGGGTGTCTCTCGATTATCTTTGGAGAATGTGTGTAGATAATCACCGGTTGACGCTGTTGTTGTGGTTTGTTCGGTGGCAACAACGACGACAATGATGGTGATGATGATGATGTTTTCTTAATGGAATGAGAAACCCTATTGGTTTTCAAACCCTTGTTAATATTGGTGGTGGTGATAGGGTGAAACAGTGAGGGGCTCATGGCTTTTCGTTTTTGAGCTTAAAATTCTTGGAAAAGGGTAAAGAAAATGATGGAAGTTATGGAGATAATTAAGTGCTTTTTTTATATGTTTAGATAGTTATGGTTTTGTGGAAATGGTTGCTTATGGAAGAAGCTATAATTGGAATATATATTACACGCATGTATTAGGTGTTGCTACTAGCGACGAGAGAGGCGTAAGTGGAGTACTCCAAATATGTTTGTTAACTTTGTGTTGGTTTCCTATCAGAAAGTTCAGTTAAGGTTTCAGCATTATGCGATAGTTGGATTCAAATATTTGGTTCCTATTTTCTTTAAACTAATTTGTGTTTTCTAATTAATAGACGAGTCAGCTCTAATTAAAATAAGAAAGACTCCCAGCAAAAACGTCTAATTGCAAGTTAAGTTTTGTACAGCAAAAAGTAAAATAAAAAATTTCAGAACTATTATAATTATTAAGTCTTCTATCTATTTTTTCGTTTCCTTCTAAAATATAATTTAGAAACAGATCTAAGAGTAAAAGAACTAAATCATTGTTCTAGAGAACAATTTTAGCGATGATTAGTGATATATGTACACTAAAAGATTAATAGCATTGATGCCTATTTTTTAAAGAAAGAAATGGAAGTAATACAAATGTCTAACACTGTAATTTACTTATTTTTGTCATAAAAAATGATGTCAATGTTAAGGATCAAGTTTTGGTATACCCATAACATTACTATTTAGTAATAATGGTCTTCTTTATATTTTTCTTAGTGTTAACTTGATTTTCCATGTAACTAAGTGAGTAAGACTTAAATGTTGAGATTTTGTTTATTTTTTTGAAAAATAAGCTTAAAATATAAACTATGTATGTTTATGTTTGGCAACCAAATGAAATTTTAAACTCAAAGTTTTTATTTTTTAAATAAACAAAAAATAGAAGCTCCAAAATCATGAGTTAATTTATATTTTGTTAGCTTATTTATTTTTCAATTTTTCCACTTCCCATTTTACCCCTCATAACTTTATCTCTCTTTTCCTTTTTACTCTTCCACCAAACTCCATAATTCTTCACATCATCACCATAACTTATTAAAACTTTGTATAATTATTTATTTCGTGAATTGTGTAATTCAAGTTTAGCAACTTCTATTTATTTGTGTGTCATGTGACATTACAATAGGAGACAAACATTGCAAGTGCCATAAATGTACTTAGTTTTGATGAAGACAAGAACTCGAACAAGACAAAGATGATGTGAAACCATAAATGTACTTAGTTTTGATGAAGACAAGAACTTGAACAAGACAAAGATCATGTGGAAGAGCCGTGTTGGGTTAGGTGAGAAGCGAAGGCCTCGCTAAGAAGATCCGGTGGGGGATCTTGGGGAAGTACGGGTACAAACCTGATGTTTGCCAGTCTTTCAGTGATATTGTGAAGGACGATGGTGATGGCGGCATGGCAAGCATCCTGCTGCTCCTGGTTTTCCTTCAATTTATTAATGAAAAGTTGAGTAAGAGCCTCATCAAGCTCTTTTTGAGAGGTTTTGGGAGGCATTTGAGAGAAAATGAAAGCACCAAAATGTTAGGAAGATAATAGTAGTGAGATGATAAATGCTAATTCTAGAGGCAACTTAATGAATGTTCATCTTTCATATCCATTTCATAGTCCAATACAACTTTATATAAGGATAACAAGTAAACATGAAGTGATCTCTACTGTCCAGGTGGAGAGATCTTACAAAAAGGAAATATTGCTTAAAACAGAACAAGTAACATTCTCAGCCTTTATCCCATGATAAAATCTTTTTGCCAGCTGGGAGGATTTTGCTTCCTTTTTGCTCCTTGGGCTCTAACATGGTGGTCAAATGGAAGATAATTATCTCATTTGAGTAGGTGGAACTAGTGATCCTTCAACGTGAGGGCTCAACTTTATCATGTTTCTTGGTTTGCAATTATTCTGATATGTAGATCGAACCAACCAAATGTTTTTGGGTTTCACGCAAAGTGACTTGTTATTCCCACTCCTAATTACTTACATTGATTTTATCATGTGAGTTTTTACTTGAAAAATATAAAGATCAACGAATGAAAATATGATACCATATTAAAATTTGAAACTTTTAAATTCTAATATTTTTCTCATGTATTGTTAGATTTGGGATGTAATGCTTCAATTCAATTTTGGGGAAGTTTAGGAATTGATCAAATGAGTAATTCAATTCAATTTATGTTGATTTTAATCGTTGTAACTGAAGTGATTTATTTGTTCATATTTTTTGAATGGAACATGTTAAACTTTGTCACATATCTATGTTTACTTACTTTTGTTACTTTATTGTTTACTTTTGTAAGATTTTACTATTTTGATATGAAAATAAAAAAATACTATTATACTTGTATTTACTCAAATGTTATAAAAATTCCTTTAATTACTTTTTTCTTATTTGAAAGACTCGAATCACCTAATTGTTAATCAGTTTCACAATTCAGTTTAATTCACACATTTCCATGCCATATGAAATCACAAATCCAATCAAATATAAATAGTTTCTTAAAAAATAATCAAATAAAATCATGGAACCGAACCATATTTTTTTACATTTTATTCGATTTAATTTCATCACTTTCGAGTTTCAATAAAACAAGTTGCACCTAGTGAAGTCAGAAGTTCACATGAGTTGTCCATTCAGAAGTCAACAGCCAGTTTTCAATTTTATTTATTATTTTCTAGAGAGGTGGGGATATCCAAAGCAGGCAGTTTTGGAACCCCATTCATGTGGAAACCTGATGATCTAGTTGGTGCCAAATTGAGGAAAACAAGAAAAAGACATGGTCTATAACTTGGTAGTTGTTACACATGAATTTTATATAAGTTTTTACAGAACTTCATTGCAGCAAATCAGTGAGTATAATAGAATAATCCCTGCCAAATTGAGAGATCAAGAATTTAGCGGGCATGTATACATATTACATCATTGACGCAACATCTGTTGCAACTGTAGCACTTGACTTCTTTGTTCTGGAGGCAAGAGATCTATCTGCTCCGGTGTGAGACTCATGACCTGCTGAAGCAGTGCCTTCTCCATCTCCGGTGACAACTGCATGTATGCAACGGAATGTCAATAGACTGCAGAACTATAAATACAAACGAAACATTAATTCACAAAAATTACCGCAGGAGGCCGAAGAGACTGGTTGGCAGCACCCATCTGTCCAGAAACTATAGATGAAGGTCCTGGAGGGCCAGAATGTTGTGGTGGATTTTCTGAGGGACCAGGCATCCAAGAAGGTCTATCAACTTGCATCGCATTTCCGGCTTGATTGGCAAAATCAGGAGGACCTAAAGGCATATTCCCTACCTGATAAGCAATTATCACTTAGCACATCAATAACCAATAAGGCAATAACTATAAAGCACATAACATTAGGTACATATCATAAAGAAGGCAGATTTTACTTAACTGCAGACAAGTTAGGATTTATCTAGCCAACTTAAATACATTCCAATGAGATATGCCGATGAATCAATGAGTCATACATACATAATGCTGACAAGAAAGCCTCATAAAGACAATAATGCAGGCACCCTAGAGGCTAATTATTTCTATCAGAAATCATAAAACCAACAGTGGTCTTAAGTCTTAACCATCAGGTGTAGCTTGGGCTGTTGGGCATATACCTGATAAGGTGACTTAAAAGATTGTTGACTAGGAAGTGATGTCAGGCCCTGTGGAAATGTAGTTCCAACACTAACGGGAGGTTTTGCACCTGGCTGAAAAGTTCATCAATGACAGAAGCTATTTAGTACCAATTTAACACACCGTTAGAATATCAGATCATGAAATTGTGAAGTGAAACATTTAGCTTACATGGAACATGGGTTGTGCAATATTGTGAGGAGCATGTTGAAAACCTAAATTGGTACCCATTTGGGAGGGATACTGGGGATGGAAGGGTGGCCCTGAAGGTGGCCTGAGCTGTGGTGGCAATGGTGGCTGCAGAGGCATATGCGGAAATCCAGGTGCTTGCAAATGTTGCTGCAACTGACTGGAAGTAGTAGGCATTTGAGGTGGATGTAGTGGTTGTGAAGATGGATGTAGAGAAGGTGAAGGTATGCTTGGAAGTTGTGCCGATTGTGGAAGAGGCGCTGGAGCTACTTGGGGAGTCAGATGTCCTTTGGGCTGTTGCGGCATCTGCAAAGAATGAGCAGCCAAGGGCTGAGGTTGATGACTCATGGCAGGAACAGCAGCAGATGAAACTGGAACTGATTGTTGGTTTTGGAGTTTCCTCAGAGGAACTTGGGTTTGAGATACACCTGCTTGATCCTGCGAACCAACTTGCCCTGGCAATAATGGAGCAGACTGAACATTTAGCTGCTGTATTGGCTGTACTGACTGCTGAGTGCTGTGTGATACCGTTGGCTGAACATTTGGAACCTAGAAGCAAATATTTATTTTCACATACAAATTTCTACCAATAAAGGTTGTGAAAATGAAATAGAGCCAAAAGCATACCGCTTGAGGTGATTGCACCATTCCAAGCATAATTTGTGCCTGGTTAAACAGAACAAGTTTGTTGGTGTTAAACAAATAATTAATGGTAATGCAGTTGTAGCTCCTCATATAATTGATGTTACTAAACCAACATAAAGTCATTAAAAAAAATCCATACTAGCCTGTTTCAAAAAAGTCTTAAAAAATAAGTACACTTCAATTATTATTAAATACAAATGCAAGAGGGTGTGCCTCAGTATAATGGTAAGGTTGTTGTGTTGTGATCTCGAGGCCACCAGTTCAATCGTAGAAACAACCTCTCTGCTTGTGGGTGTAAGACTGGGTAATTATACCCTCCCCAAACCCCACCAGATGAGAGTGCCTCATGCGTTGGGCCTCCATTTAATACACTTGCAAACACCAATGTTTGAGTAAGGTAGTTACTAGAAGAATGCCGAGACAAACTAGAGTAAACATAAGCAAGACAAGGTCTGGTTCAGATTGATCATGGAGTTCCCAAGTCTCAAACATGTCATGCGCTAAAGAATGAGAGTGAACAGACCATTAGGCCAGGAGCAAGACCAGCACATAAACAAGACATCATACACATATTTAAATCTAATTGTTCCGTACATAATCCAAAGGAAGTCTGAGGAACAGATAAACATATACATGATACATAAAACATCAGGGACCAAAGAGCATAGTGTGTAGAAAATAAACAAATGAATGCATAGGTCACTGCATAAAGCAAATCATCATCACCACAAAATCAAAGACATTAACTATATAGTTAAGGATCAAAGTGACGCTTGGCAATTAAGAAGTTCAAGTGGTTCCTTCGTACATGCTGTATACACACACTTCTACTTAAAGAACCAGTCAGATCAGTTTTGTCGGTATGTCTTCAAGAGGTGCACAATTCATCAATTCAATTTTGGCTGTTCTTATCAAAAATCCTAATTTTCATTAAATCTTACATAGCTACATATGGTATAAGTGAAACTCTGATAGTTTGAAATGATAGTCAGTAACCATGACTGAAATATAGTGAAAAATGTTTGTCTAAACCAGGTTATATCAAAATTGAATGTGGAAAGACACAAAAGAATGGAACGATTATATAATAAAGGACGGCTCATTGCATGAGGCTCCCACCTAGTGGGGTAAGGGGAGGTAGACGTACACAGCAATTATATAATAAATTAATAATTAATAATCAAGTTAAGGCTGCTTGTTTAGGTCTTTATCTTTTAAAAAATCATTTTTAACAGTTATATGCTTGTTTCAGCTTCTTACAAGATAACTAAGAAGGAGTTAGTCCAGTGGATAGGCAAATATAAATCCTAGTATCATACAAGGTCAAAGGCTTAGGTTCAGGAACACTTGTTGAGATTGGCGGCCACAGTACCTCCCCGGATTGATCCTTGGTCCAAAGGGCGAAAGATGCCCTGGCAAGGATAAAAAAAAGCTTCTCGGAAGATAATTTCTGCTAAAACATTTTTAGATAACAAAGTTTTTGACAATCCTGATGAAATGGGTCCTCCAATGTTAAATTTAGGGTTTCGTGTTATGACAAGGATACAAATTATGAAATACAGAATTAGAGGGGTCTAATCACTAGAAAACGTCCATGATTGCGTGAATTAGGTATATATGGCAAATGTAATTAACTGAATAACAGTAAAAAAGAAAAAACCGGTGCAGAAAAAAGGAATAAAGAGAGAGAAAATTAGAAGTAGAACCTGAAAAAGTGCTCTGGTTAAGAGAGGGTTCTGGATGAGGATCTGTCTAGCTTGGTTTTGATTCTGTTGGATTAGATTCTGCATATTGAATGCAATGGTTATGAGAAAGTATGATTAAGAAACATTATTGATATAATATAACAGATGTGAAGATGATACCTTCATCTGAGACATGATATCGTAGAGCTGGTTCTTCGACATTCCGGCCATGTTCGCCGATAAACCCTCACCGCTAATCTGTTTTCCTGCCATTCGCAAACTATCCCTGTTCGGCTATTCCTATTCTTATTCGATTATTTGATGTAGCAATGATTAGTGGAAAACACTGTCCCAAACACCATGGAAGAGAGAGTCAGGTAGACGCTGCCGCTGCTTTGTTCAGTCCTGGGCCTTACTCTCCCATATGGGCCTATTGAGTCATACGTCTTAGACCTGCTTTTTACTGTGTCCATTAACCCGATTTTCTATTATTTGTAAGGTGTAGTTTGCATATTATAAATATCAAATATAGTATTTTGTATTAAATAAGGGTATTTTACATTTGTGTTTATTCAAGTTGTGTAATTGTTAATTTTGTTAAATTGAATATTCAAATAATTTAGTGACTCGCATTTACTTTTATAGGTAAAATGTATTTTTAGGGCGTAATCATTCTAATAAATTTATTAGAACGAAATATATAAGGTCTTCATGAAATGTTTGTTAAATGCATTCTTATTTTTATAATAATGATTGAATAAAGTAATAGACACGATAAACCAAGCAATGACTTTTCTTTTATAGGATGAAATTGAGAAACAATTTTATCTTTAGAGTATTGTTATTGAATATTAAAGTCACAATGTCGAATTATATTGAATCCTAAAATTTCTATATTCTTTGAGGGAAACATAAGAGGTAATTTAGTTGATGTAATACAATTTTTTATAGTAAATATAAAATGTGTACATAATTTGTAATTGAATTACAAAAAACAGTAAGATAAAGTAAAGAAGAAAACAATAATATGTGATGAAAGTAATAATGACAATGTTCTTTACACTACATCTTATAAAGAAATAAGTTTATAACTGAAAAATAAACAGTGAAGAAATAACAACTGTTATGAAGAGTACAAAAGATGACATGGTTAACTTGTGAATCTCATTAGAGGTGTTAGTGTTGAAAACCGTTGGATTGTTCCTTATAATCATTGGTTGTCATTGAAGTATGATTGTCACATAAATGTAGATGTATATAGTAGCATCAATAACATAAAGTCAAGACAATAAAATATCTTTAAAAACGATATTCTTTGTGAAATCATCTCTCCCCCTTGAATTTTTCATTCTTTAATAAGAATTTTTGTGGTAGCTTTTGAAACCCTTCTTGATAAAGGAACATATAGTTGTTCATGTCCAAAGACATGTTTAGGAAGATAAATGCCTACATTGGTAATGATTTGTCTTTGTGCCTTATTTATTGTGAGTGCAAAACTTAATCGCACATGAAATTGCTTTCTCATAAGAACAAAAGGGCGTCATACATTGTCTCATATTTTAAGTTTAATCCTAGGCAGAAAAGCTCTATGTCCAGCATGTTGGTCATTTAGGATTTCCACATCTAACATATTCATATAAGTCCCTGATGTGACCCAAGGAGGGGTTATCCAATTTCCATGGATCAAGTCCATAACATGCCTCATGATAGGCATGAGCCAAAAATCTAACATTGGCCGAGAAGTTGACCAAGCCAAACAAAGCTTTTAACCTAGCCAACCAGAAGTAGGGCCATCTGGCTTAGACAAATGCACTAGGATGTTGGACAGGTGCACCAGGGCGCTGACTGCATGGACCAGGACGCTGGGCGTGAGACATTTTTGACCGAGGGACTAGAGCCAAATCCTGACCGAGGTACTAAGCCAAGTCTGACCGAGACATATGAGCACCTAGCTGGATGCATGGTCATTTTGACAGAGACAAAGGATCCAACCAGGTGTGGGGCGCATGGGACATAGGCATTGGGTGAGGGTCATTCTCATCGAGGCTCATGTGCATCATGGAGCACTGACGCACCAAGCTTGGCGCTGGCGCATGACATGGCCATCTGGGCGGTACCACTTGGCCCAACCATAATTTGGCCAACTTGGTTTAATAAACCAAGTGGGATCTGTGAGTATTTTTAGCACACCTTTCACACATGTCATTTAAGTTATTTCAACTTCATTTTAATTGTTTGAATTTCAAATAAAGCCTTTTAAATTCATGAGTAAAAATCTAATTAAAGTGTAAATCCCATAATTAAATGAGGAGAGTGGCTAGTATTAAAATGTCAAGCCATGGACACTTATTAGTCAATGGTCTGAACTGTGGCACTCAATTTCCCCAAGCGGGCACGTGAGGAATTCTTCAAGCATGGCATCAAATGTTAGCCAACACACAAGCTAGTCATTGGTCACTCTTTATGGACCATTGTTTCATGTTCTAAATCATTATCTTATATGTTAGTTGTGTGTGAGTCATGGTCAAGGTGAAGTGCTCAAGGAAATTATTCAAGATGGAATCATATGTCAAGCCAACATTTATGCTAGCCATAGGAGACTTGATGGAGGAATTATTTCATGATTAACTCCTATATCTAATGCTTAGCCGTAGAGTCAATATGGCAAGGAGCCCAAGGCTCATTAAGCACCCAATCGTGGCATCAATGCAACAAAGGAGTCCAAGGCTTATTAACTCATTCAAACTGTAGATAACATAGAAGAATAACACAAAATAGAATCCAATGCTCTTCATAGACTTAAGAAAGACACATGAGGCAATGAAGCAAAAAAACATCCTTTGTGCTCACATTAGTTCTTTCATTAATGTATTAAGTACGAAAATTAAACATGTGGAAAATATATTTCATAGTCATGGTCGTGAATCACATGTATAAGGCTTTGTTAATGTGTAGGTTCTTAGTCAATAAGCATCCTATGATGGATAATCTTAAAGTAATGTCTTAAATAAGGAAAGTTATGTCTTTTAATTCCATGTAAATTCGTGGAGGTCAAACTAGGCCAAACCCCTATATGTATGCACGCAACTTGATGAATAAAGTAGTTTTGGAATTTGCATAAAATATTAGGAATTGATTTCCTTTATTAGTTGAGCATAGGCTTCTAATATTCATTCTTGGATGAACGAAAAATTAGAAATCTTATCAAGGATCCTTCCTTGTGGCGATTAACAATTGGCTTATCAAACAACTCACTTGTTTGTGGCACCATCATCTTCATATCTTCTCTGTTTCTTTTATCCAATCAAGTTTATTTCCACTTCCAAAATTATACTTTATTTGGCTATGCCAAATCACAAACAAACTTGGTCAGTTCTTACATTGACTCGGCCAAAACTTGTCTAGCCTAGGCCATGTTTCAAGTAAACTTGGCTAAAGCTAATACGCCATCCAAGAACGATCGTGAAACAAAGAACTTTCCAAAAAGGGTTCACCATAGGTGGCATCAGAGGCAAAGTGTCCAACAAAAGTTTCAAGTCAAAAACCAAAGTGTCAAACACGAGTCAACCAAAATTATCCAAAACCAAAAAGTGTTAAAATGAGTCAAAAATTAAAAAGTTTTGAGTCAAACGTGTCAAGTGTCAAAACAAGTCCTAACACATCCACATTGTATGCTATGATGCCAACCAATTCCAAGCCTTCCAAAACCAAATAGAGCAAATGAGGCTAGAGTTGGATAGGAAACTTCCCAAAAAAGAAGCCAAAATACAGGTTCCAATCTTTATTGGCAAGAATGATCAAAAAACCTATTTGAAGTGGGAATTAAATGTAGAGAAAATCATCAATTGTATTTCATACAGAAAAGACACAAAAGTTATGGTGGCTACTTCAGAATTTAAGGAATATGTCTTAAGTTGGTGGGATCAAGTACAAAAGGAGAGAAGTAGATGTGATGTCAAACCAATTGGTACTTGAGAAAAATTGAAGATGGTGATGAGAAGTAGATATGCTCCAAAATCCTATCAACAAGCAAATCGCAACAAATTACTGAGCCAACCCAAGCCAATCCAAACAAATTTTGAGCCAATAGACTTCTCAAGGGTGCTCAAAAGGATATTACAATATGCATCCTCAAAAAGAAAAAGAGAACCTGAAATCATGATTGAAACACTTATAAGTAAGTGAGATTTGAGTGAAACACTTGTGATTGAGGAAAACACTTCGAGTGAAAACACAAAGAGTGCAAACACTATGAGTGATATTCAAAGTGAGGTTAAGAGTGGTGTGGTTTCAAGGAAACCCATATTCCTACCCTCTTGTGGGAAGTTTTCTCCTACTACTAATTAGGGGTGAGCATGGGCTAGGTTGGGATGGGTTAAGGCTTGTCCTTACCCGACCCTAAATATTGGTCGGGTTACTTTTTTGAAACCGGACCCGGCCCTAGACCTGAAGCTAACCCGACCCTAGTAGCGATCGGGTCAACCTTTAAACCCGACCCGACCCTAGACCTGATTAAATATAATGCATACTCCTTTTAGATAAAGACTTATCAATATTATTTATTATTATGAATATGTAGTTTGATATATAAATGATATATATATATATTATTAATCATGTATATATTATGGAAAAATTAAAGAATAAATAATACTTTCAACCAAAAGGGTATCATTACTCTATACATATTTGAGTAGATACACATACAAACATGATGAGCGAGTGACCATAGGGTGGGATGGGTCATGCTTGGTATCTACCCGATCCTAAATATTGACTAGGTCTATTTTTTGAACCCGAACCCAGCCCGATCAGACTCGACCCTATTTAGACCCGATCATGATCGGGCCGTACTGGATGAGCGGGTAGGGTCTGGTCCTGCTCACCCCTACTACTAACCATTATAAGGAAAATTATTTGTCAAATTTTGTAGGGCGTTGATAAATTAATTCACAAAGAAGCAATTTGTGTTCTTCCACTTATCAACTCACATGTGAAACTTAGTGAAGTGGTGGGTTATGTGCCATTGTTGGAAACAAACTTGCATGAAGAATCAAATTTAATGATGGAGAATGGTTGTCATAAAATTTCATATTTTATGTCAACCAAAAATATCATTTATCTTTGTCCATTAATCAATATTTTTATCAAAGGTGTAATCCAAGATGAATATGTTGAGAGTTGCAGTGAAAGATTGAAGAAGATTGCCTTTGATCTGGAAAATGAAGATAAATCCCATGCAAAATTCAAGAGGAAATTCTTTGATCCGAGAGGATATCTGGTCTGGATAGATGCAACATGATGTTAGACAAGTGCACCATGGCGATGGGCGCATGGACCAGGATGATGGGTGTGGGACATTTTTGACCGAGGCACTGGAGCCAAATCCTAACCGAGGCACTAAGCCAAGTCTGACCGAGACACGAGAGCACCAAGCTGGATGCAGGATCATTCTGACCGAGACATAGGAACCAACCAGACGTGGGGCGTGTGAGACACAAGCTTCAGGCGCAGGGTCATTCTGACCGAGGCCCATGTGCATCATGGTGCACTAGCACACCAAGCCAGGTGTTGGGCGCATGACCTGGCCAGTTGGGAGGTACAACTTGGCCCAACCATAATTTGGCCAAGTGGGACCTGTGAGTATTTTTGGCACACCTTCACATGTGTCATTTATGTTATTTAAGCTTCATTTTAATTGTTTAAATTTCAAATAAAGCCTTGTAAATTAATGAGTAAAAGGCCAATAAAAGTGTAACTCCCATAATTAAATGAGAAAATGTATAGTATTCAAATGTCAAGCAATCCTCATAAGATTTTTAGCAAAATTTTGGTCTTGCAATGAATGCATGTTTTGTCGCAAATGTAACACGCTTGTATATTCCCACAAAGGAGACTTAACAATACCTGCAACTATCATTTATGTGTTATTATCCTTTGGTATTGCTGGAAGTACCTGCCTAAAATCTCCTCCCAATATTACAACTTTTTCCTTAATCAGAGCATCACAACCTATAATATCTCTCAATGTTCGATCTACTACTTCTGAAGTATATATGTATACCATTGGTGCTTCATCCCAAACTATTGTTGATGCTTGTGTAATTAGTTTTGCAAGATAAGATTGTTTGCTAATTGAGCATACTGATGATGAATCTGGGTTTGGAGGTATCTTAAAGTGTGAATGTGTGGTTTGACCACCAGGTAGTAATGTTGCATCTATTCTAGAGGTGGCTATTGCTAGGACAATTTGTCTGATACTTCTTAATGTTAAAATTAAAGCACAATAAAGAAACGTCTTATCCGTTCCTCCAGGGCCATCCACAATTTTTTTACCATGTCTATGCTCAATGACATTCATGATGGTGTTGAAAGCAACTAATTGATCAAAATTTAGTTTCCCTATAGCATCCAAATATTGTTGAGAAATATGGAACGACAACTGTTCTTAAATAATTCTTGGTATTACATTATCTTCAGGATCCTATAATGGTAAAGCTAGAAAGTCAAAATCTGATATTTGTTTTACGTGAAGAAGCAAAAGGTCGTTAAAATCTCTATGAAGCTTATTTTTAAAGTTAGTTCCGGTGGTAGATCTTGTTGAAGGGCAATCCTCTACCATATAACTTTCAAACTTTCTTAGAGACTTTTAGCATCAGTAGGTTCACAAAACACTAATATTATAACAAGTAATCTCCTTATTGCAATTGGTGCTCGTAAATTTGAAGCTTCAAGTAAGCATTGACGCATACTACCGTCTCCCTCTAAAAAACCTCGTTCCTGAGTTGATTGCTTGAAAATTGGGAAGCAAATGTCATTTACTGTAAGTAGGTATTCCCAGGAGGTTGGGCCTCTAACATGATTCAACAAAATACGTAGGTATAATTTATCTCATTATGAAGGAGGTATTGTGTACATTCTACCTAAAATCCTCCTTTGATTCCTACTTCGATTCTATTCCTTATTGTCTTTGTCCCAAGTATAATGTTTTGGAATATATGTATATAGATAATGTATTGCTTCTACATCCAATTGGTTTAGTGCAAAGAATTGTGTAATCATGGGTGTTTAGTTATGATCATTATTTAGAATGTCATTGATCATTTGATGGTCATAAAACCATACTTGTAGGCGATTTGGCAAGTGCATTTATAATCTTACAATTGAAGGATACAATTGGTAAAGATTAAATTCAAACATTTTCCATAAGGCCTCTCGTGCACAAATCCATCTTGCATCAACATATTGTTGTATTTCATCAATATATATCTCTATGAACTTTCTTTATTACTCGATCTGGGTCTTTGTAAACATATTTATGTAGATGCTTTGTGATCTTAATGTCACTACATACCTCGATATCTATGTGGCAATCATACTTCAGCAACAACCAAGGGTTGTAAGCAACAACCTAACGATTATCAATAGTGATACGTTTGTTGAGAGTCACAGATTCATCATATCATGTTTTGTACTCTAGATAAGAGTCCATCCTTCATACACGAGGCATTTGGATTGAGCATGTTGCAAGATCCATGAATCATGTGCTTTAAGGCTGCATGTTGTAATTGTGACTTCTCTTCATAGTGTGGTATTTCTGCCCTAACAATTGCATCATATTCTTCTGGGCTACATAATTTATCATTATTTTCCAAAATAAGAAGCATATGAACATATGACCATACTCTTTTGGAATTCCGTAACGAACATATAACTCTTAACATTCCCCAAGATGCCTTTATCAATGAAATTAGCCCTCAATTATTTAAATTTGGATCGAAATATTCTTGTTGTCAATTCAGGGCGATCTTGTGCAGTTTGAAAATGTTGGAGTTTAGAAGTGATTTCATTCCAAGATGGCGTACATGTCATTTTAAGGAAGATGTATGGTTTTCCGTCATTAAGCACAATGGCCATATCATCTTCATAACACTGAGTCAAGTCTCGATGACTGTCGATGAAGGATGATGGTAATACAATTTGTTGTCCAATTTTTGTTGTAACAATAAATGATTGTATTAATGTGTGTAAATTCAATTGTCACTATTGCCTAAAATTTAACTTTTCAAATGGTTACCTCCATTATATTCTCCTACATGCAAAACATCTTGTAAACCTTGATATACTTCAGCTCGAATATTATTTTGATTTTGACGGATCCACCTCAACCTTCCTGCCCCAGCTATAATGGTCGACCATTGGGACAAATCTATAAATAGGCATTTTTAAATTATATGTTTCTGAATGAAGTAATAAAAATAATATAGTACTGGAATATGGTATAAATATTATTAATGGAAAGTGCCTATAGCATGTAACTGTAATACTCTCGACATGTAATACGCCGATCATTATGGGTTGTTGTGTTTGTATCCCACCTGTACGTTCCATATGGGAAGAGAATAGGATATTGCATGAGATCATAATATCCTACAGTTTTTTGGATCATCATTAGATTTCTTGCATGAGTTGTTACTTTGATATCCCTTCCACTTATCAATGTTTCAACATCTCTAACAATAATAATTGCAACAACTTGTCAAGTAGTTGGAAGATTATATTGTGGTTGGTTAGTAGGACGCTCTTTAATGATAAGGCTACATTGATGGACATATGTTCCTGATGCAAGTTGTCTAAAGACATTTTTAAAAAAGGGGTTATAAAGATGAAGTATATGTTGTAACTTCGAAACTACATTTTAATGAAGTGAGGGTTTTCCAACATCCTATTTTGTAACTCATGATTCGTGTCATAGATATATAATTGTAGGAAATGTGATCTATTTCCTTCATTGGGATGTAGTCCCCCAATGTTGTAATAAATTGAACATTGGGCATGAAAGGTATAAATACCACATCCAATTGCAGCTAAGTTGTTATCAAGATGAATACCTAATGAAGTAAATGCAAAGATATGATTGTAACACCTAATATGTTGCCTAAAATGCCTTCCTTCTCATCTGATGAGTCAACAATTAAGTCAAGCAGTTGTTGATGTGCATTTATTTGTAGCCACCAAACTTTACGACATAAGCAACAAATAGTTTGTGTTTCATGATGAAATAACTTTTATTGCACCATGTACATGAAGTTGGAATGGGTAATTGGGATGCAATCATTCTTCCTTTATCTTGGAAGCTTCCGTAATTGGGATGCAACGAAACTTTACTACGTAAGCAACAAATAGCACTATTATGTCTTGATTAGAAGGTGTACTTTCTATTTGTACCTTGTTCTAGAGGGATATGGAATGATGTTGATGAAAATTGACCACATGTACTTTTCAAATGATAACCAAATAATGAAATCATTTTTCATGGATGATGTTCTTTGAAGTTATCTTCCATAGTTTGAAAGGAATAATTTTAATTAGTTATTTAGTATTTTTTATACGAACATGTAATAGGTACATGAGTATGAAAAGAATAGGATATTGCTTCATTGTAATGTGTTCTATTATAGTGTCTTGCACCAAATTTATTACCTAAAAGAATAATTTAAAAAATATGTAACAATTTAATCAGTATATTTTTTAAAGATTTTATAAATGATGTAAACCAAGAACATAAATAGGATACTAAATGATGTATTGTTATTATACGAACCAGTGCAAATGTCATGGTTATGTTGATGAATTGACATTGCTTCATTGTCCTGACCTCTATGATAACTTGGTCCACCGGAATGTATATCTGAGGACAAAACATTTGTATAATTATATGATTTTAGAGCAATGTAAAATTTGATGTAGCTTAATAAATGGTGAGAATGGAAATTACTTTAAAATTTAGAATGAAATATAATTTGAAGTAATTACATATAAATTTTTAAATACTAACCAATAATAGTTTCAACGGTTTGTACATGACCTGGTCCTCCCTCATTGTTGTAAGTTTCATGATATATTGTTGATCAAAGTTATAACCTACATAAAAAATGTAAGAACAACTTTAGGTTCACATGAAGGCATGTAAAAAGTTATAAATATATCAATATGATATATATGTAGGATTTAGTAACATTATATTGACCATTGTTAATTTTGAGACTACGATGATGACTTGCATTGTACCTTCTAATATTAGTGATATCAACTAGAAAAAATTATAATAGATAAATTATATGACTTGGTTAGAAATCATTGTAACATGTTTCTTGATAACTTCAAAGGTTTTACATTAACTAATTTTTAAAGGAATGTACTACTGAAATGAAAAGTAGATATGATATAAAAGTAATATTTGTATATATGTACATCAAAAAAATTAGATTTATGAAATAATGTTTATATATTATCTATCATATTCTTTTATATATAAATTATATGCAACGGTTTTTAGTCTATGAATATATAAATGAGTTGGTGTTGCTTCATTGTTATTGGTTAATTGACATGGTTGTGCATAAGATATTGAATATATTGATAATTAAATTATTAGAAAATAAATATTTATACATATTATATATGTTTCAAGTATTAAAATAGATTACCTGTGCGAAATTATTGACGAAAGACTGATCTAACAATATGATATACGGACGTTAATCTTATTGTACTCGAAATATTTGTTGGTATATCTTCAACATGACCATGAATATATCCTGGAATAGGAAGAAAATTATATAAATTGTTTTTTGATATTATCATTGTGTAATTTCAATTTTAAGCTTAATTTCAATAATTTTCAAATAGTGTTTTTAGTTTAAGGAAATATATGTGACAAATGCAGTAATAGAATTAAGTTATAATAAAATGAATAATTTTACATAGTGTATGTATTCCAACTATCAAAAACATTATATGTGTGAAATTTTTGTCGGAAGAATGATTAGAAATTTGGCGTATAGACGTCAATCTCATTATAGTTGAAATATTTGTTGATATATCCTCAAAAAGGTTATCAATAGAATCTAAAAATACAGCAAATTAAAGTTGAATAACACATTTTAATATTATTATTTCGACTTTAACATGACTAATATCTGATTTTTTTAGTTTAAGGAAACGATATGTGGCAAATATAGTAATACTTGTAGTTCTTTGTTCAGAGTTTGTGTGAACATGAATATTGTTTTGATTTGGTTGTGCTTCAATGTCATTGTTTCATTCGTAGTGTGTTAAACGTCTCATTACTAATTCTTGTTGTCTTTGTTTTATGTTCATGTTGTTCCTTCTCTGTCTAACATATTGCCTTATTTTGTGTTGTCATTGTTCTTGTGATTCACGCCTATCTGAAAATTTTCATTCTCTATAATGACACTTAACATAATATAAGACATATGTATGCAATTATGATATTTAAATTATAAGAAAATGAATATTTTTATTTTTTTCTTTATTATATATTATGGGCCTTTATGCTTTTGGATGTATATAAAATTATAAATAGTGAAGAGAACCAATACATTACTAAAATTTAACCATAATTACTAAAAACTTTTAACTATAGATCACATAAGCATATCTTTTATTTTCAAAAGTTAACAACGTGAAAAAATATTTATGGAAATAACGAAGTTCAAATTTAACTATAATTACTAAAAACTTTTAACTATAGATCACATAATAATTTCAGCAAATTTTTACATGAAAATGAAAAGATAATTTTTTTTTTCTTTTTTTTTATCTATAATAGTATGAAATAATTTTCAAAGACTTCTTTGATCAAATAATAATATCTTATGCAAAGCATATGAATTAAACATATCAATTAAGTATACTTTGTATAAAAGTGAATAAATTTGATCAAATATTACTTCTATATAAAAACCATTATTGGGGCATATTAGGAAAACTGAATCATATCAATTAAGGGAATCTAAAAAAAGTAAGGACAATTCTCGAACCTAAAAGGTTGCTTCCTCTATTTAAAAACCTATAAACCCTAAATTTTAAACACAACTTTTCTCTTTGTTTTAGCCATCATTCATTCTCTACATATAAGCGATTCTAAAACAATATAATATTGATGAAGGGAGGGTACTAATTAGTAATTACTTGGATGTATAATCTCTATTCCCTCTAAGATTCAAGGGTGGTGCCACAATGTGAAGGAGGTGCGGCTCACCCTACCTTTCTACGTTTGCCAGACAGAAGATAATAATTTGTCATTGCTAGACTCATTCTATGATGGTCACCTACCTAATAATTTGTCATTGCTAGACTCATTCTATGATGGTCACCTACCCTTCTCTTTGTGCTTGTCCGAAGATAATGATTCTCTATTCCATTTTTTAATTATTTGATTATTGTGTTTAGTGTGTGTGTATATATGGATATGTGACCTTTGTTTTATTTGGTTTTTAGTTGATTTTTTTGATGTTGTTTTTCATTGCAAGTATTTTTTATTATTTGTTGCTTGATTAGTTTAGATCTTAGTTTAATTCTGGATGTGTGAAATTATTAGTTTTCATTAATTCAGGATCTTTGTTTTTAATAATTTTTTTTATGGATTTATAGTTTTTTAAGGCAATTCCATCTTTTATTATAATAATTTTATATTGTTTTTAAATTTTTTCATGTGTTATTTATTTGAGAATATTTTATGTTCTATGTTGTGTATATATATAGTGATTTATGAGCTTTGATTTATTTGGTTTTTAGTTGATATTTTATGTTATTTTTCATTGCAATTCGTTTTTATTATTTGTTGCTTGACTAGTTTAGATCTTATCTTAATTCTAGATGTATGAAATGATTAGTTTTCATTAATTTTGGATATGTGATTCTAATAATTTTTTTTATGAATTTATGGTTTTCTAAGGTAGTTCCATGTTTTATTATAGTAATTTTGTGTTGTTCTATATAATTTGTTGACGTATTGATTTATTTGAGAATATTTTATGTTTTATGTTGTGTTGATTTACTTGGCAATACTGATATACATATACAGAGTCATTAAAAAATATGTAATTTTAACTAACATCTCTTGTCCCTTAGGCCTCAGTAGTTAGCAATCTCAAAACTACTTTTTATAATGTTTAATAACTTTTGTATGATTAATAATCTAACATGATACAGTATGACTTACCATGATGATGAACTTGCACAACAACAACCCAAATATAATTTGTTAATGTGTTGGTTTACTTGAGAATATTTTGTGTTCTATGTTGTGTTCAGGTACTTGGCAATACTTACATACATAGAAAGAGTCATTAACAAATATAAAGAATCATTAACAAATATGTAATTTGAACTAACATTTGTTGTCCCTTAGGGCTTAGTAGTTAGCAATCTCAAATACTACTTTTTATAATGTTTAATAACTTTTGTATAATTAATACATGAAAAGTATGACTTACCAGGATGATGAACTTGCATAACAACAATCCAATTTAATTTGTTGATGTGTTGATTTACTTGAATATTTTGTGTTCTATGTTGTGTTGATTTACTTGGCAATATTGACATGCATATAAAGAGTTATTAATAAATATGTAATTTAATAACATGTCTTTTCTCTTAGGCCTCAACAGTTAGCAATCTCATAAACTATTTTTTATAATGTTTAATAACTTTTGGATGATTAATAATCTAACATGACAAAGTATGACTTACCAAGATAATGAACTTGCACAACAACAATCTAATGTAATTTGTTAATGTGTTGATTTAGTTAAGAATATTTTGTGTTCTATGTTGTGTTGATGTACTTGGCAATACTGACACACATAGAAAGAGTCATTAACAAATATGTAATTTTAACTAACATCTTTATCCATTAGGCCTCAAAAACTACTTTTTATAATGTTTAATAACTTTTGAACGACTTTTATATGTTTTATAATTTTAACTTTTTATAATGTTTAATAATTTAACATGACAAAGTATGACTTACCAAGATGATGAACTTGTACAGAAGCAATCCAATGTATAATATTGTTCATATAACAAATATGGAGGAGTAAAGGTTAGATTAATCAATGTATCAAAATATGAATTAAACAATTTAAAAATAAATGCATTGTTGCATAGTTCAAAAGTTTGAGTGTTCATGTGAGGAGTATAAAACACACCTATTTATGTAATTGAAACTGTTTGAAATGGAAATGAATGAAAAAAACTTATTTAATATTGTTGAGGATGTTTGAAATATGTTATTATATGAAGTCCATATTGCCTAGCATTAGAATAGAGTATAATATCAATGTTATATATTAGATTTAGGTCCCCTGTTGTAATGTGTATCAGATATAAGCAACAAATAGAAACACGCCATGGACAGGTGGGCGCATGAGTGTGCTAGGGTTTGTAATCTTTATTCTCTAATAATATCTTGGTAGCCACTCAACGCTCCCGAGGACATATGCACAATTGGCCGAACTCCATTACCAAATTCTCTTGTTTTTTCTCTTCTATTTATTCTATTCGTTTTATTTTATTGGTTGTGGTCAACGTTGCGCAACGATCGCTTATGCTGCACCAACAATTTGTATCAGATCCAATTGGTAGATGGATCATAACTCTGGCGCCAGATAATGGCTAAGGAGGATGAAGGCGTGATGGCTAGACAAGGTGTGTCAAAGGTACTGTGCAAGTATAAAGTAGATGAGTTGAAGAAGAAGAAGAAAATATGGCGGAACTATGCTGGGAGTGATGTATGTGTTGATCCAGGTGTTGAGTTTAGTCCTAAGATAGGGACTCATGTGTTGAGTTTATCCTTGAGACAGGTGCTGACAATATATCTCTAGATATTGAGAGAATTATCTCGTTTGAGATGAGAAGTGGAATATCCTAATGGCGTGTCTGAGACGTTATAGTGAAGGATATTAATTACTAGCAAATCTACAAAATCATAGAGGCACTGACTGACTTTGATGTAGGGTATAACACGGGCGTTGGCTTTGATGCAAGGTATAATACATACATTGGTAGAGATGTAGAGATGCGAGATTAGCTTGGATGTAAGGATGTGACCCAGACATTAGTTAGCATTGACGCAAGGTATGTGCTATAGGTATACTCCTTATGGTGGAGTACGATAGTTTTTTTTGAACTAGGATTGTTGGAGTAGACAATGGTGGTAGCAGTTGAGGATTTCCAAGAAAGCTCCAATGTTCCGTGTGACTGAGTATTGAAGAGGACGATTGTTAGTAAAATTTTGTGTAGAAGTTCCATATATTGAAAGACTTCCTAGCAATATGTGGTTAGACAACAAATTCCATTATATGGCGGTACATGAAGCTGCACTACAAGTTTGGAGAGCTATACTCTTAGTAATATCATCAAGGATACTCATAATGTCTATGCTATAGGGGAGCAGTTAAAGAGAATTAGACATTAAGCAAGGTGGAGTCATATATTTGTTAAGATGGAGATTCTTGTGTAGATTTCTTAAGGAACAAGATATTCATCTATTTCAATCAAGGTGGAGATTTTTGTGGATGTTTGAGATATGTTATTATATAAATTCACACATTGCCTAGCATTAAAATAGAGTAGTATATCAATATTGTATATTGGACTCAGGTCCTTTGTTATAATGTGCACTAGATATAAGCACCAAATAGAAAGATCCCATGGGCAGGTGGGCTCATGAGTATGCTAGGGTTTGTAATCATTATTCTCTAATAATATCTTGGTAGTCGCTCAACACTCCCAAGGATGTAGACACAATTGGTTGAACCCTGTTACCAAATTCTCTTGTTTATTATATTCTATTTATTCTATGCATTTATTTGATTGCTTGTAGCTAACGTTATGCAACAATCGCTTCCGCTGCACCAAGAAATATCATATTATACGAAATAACTATCATTACTTTATCATTATCATTATTACAGAAAAGAGAAAATAATTGAAAAGAGAGACAAAAAAGAGAAATACCTGAAGGTAGGAAGAAGATGAGATAAAATAAAGATGGAGAGGAAAAATTTTATCTGGTGGGAATAATATTGAGAAACCATGATGTGCTTTTTATTTCATAGGGCCATCAATTTTTAACAACAGTGAGAAACCATGATGTGCACGTTTTATTCAAAAAGAAAAACTGTCATTACCCATCCACTTTCTACCTACAAAATGGAAAATATCATAGGATATATGCTGAAAGTTTAAAATGAGAGTAAACTGTCATGCGTATGTAATTCAGTTATCCATGTTTTCTATTTTATGTCATGTTCAATATAATTCACTTATCCACATTCCCTTCAAAACGAAAATATTGTGGCAATTTAGAAAGAAGCATTAATTATATTAAGGTATCTCATAATATATAGAAAAATGAAATTAGAGTTGTAAAGGGTAAAATATGAAACAAAAATTACTCCAATGACAGTTACATTATGTTTTTCCTTTATGTATTAGTATAGATATTACGCGTTGGTATGGGAGACATATTTTGTCTCATAATATCTGTCATTTCATGTAGCATGAATTGTGATTGGTTGAAGAAAATGAATTTAAGTTAAAATATATAACGATTAATTATTTTTCTGCCAATCACAACTCATGACACATGTAGTAACACATATTATAGGACAGAAGATGTAATCCCCTTAACAGGCACCTCTTGCCTCTTGATCCATATTTTTTGGGATTAAATATTCAATTTGAAGTATATAAATGGTCATGTTCATATCCCAAATTGTTTTGATAAATGCATGTATAAGTAACATGTAAAACCTCTCCGTGAGTAACATCTAAAATTAAGAATGAAATTTTGTTAGAAAACTCTAATATTACACTGGTTTGTTTGTTGTCCCGGCATATATCATTACTTCGTAACTTTTGGAAAGTATAATTGTAAGTTAGAAATTATGATGGGCAAAGGAAATGAAATTGGAAATAATTGTTAATATTAATGGCAAAACATAAAAATAGATATTATTTTATGGTGATAGTTATACCATATTTTAGCTTTATATATATATAGTTAATATTAAAAGTTTAAAATTTATGTATTGACAGTGTAAATTTTTTTAAACTGCCGACATATCATTAACCATTAATTTATATTATTTTTGTTTGAGTGTCAATAAGAGTGAACAAATCAATGATTGATAATTGACTGACGGTGTAAAAAACATTTACACTATGAGTCTATACATATTAAATCCTAATATTAAAAGTTAATTGATGATTATGTTGTACTTAAAAAATCATGTATAATTATATTTTCTTAATGATCATTTAAATAAGATTTATTAATGCATATTAATTATTCACATTTATTTCAATAATAATTATTTTCACTTGAGTCACTTATTATATATATGTCATTTATTTACCAACATGACGTTTGTCTATTTTGTAAGGCCCTATTAGATCCCAGATAGATCAAAAGTTAAGGGTTTGATTCCTCAGAGCGACACTTGTTGGGAAGAGCAACCATATACCCCGAAAAAGGTTAGTTCCTTACCCATATAATGAGAAGATACACTTGATTATACCAAAAAAATATATGTCATTTATTTTCTATTTTTATTTTAGTTATCTAAGGTTATGTTAGAGTAAGTTTATATTTTTAACTCAATTTCAAAGTATTATTACCTTAATTTTCAAAGCATAATTTTTTTTTATTTCACAAATAAATCACCTACCACCAACAATATCACTACTCTACCGTCATTATAACTACCATCTTTGTGAAACTAAAACTAACATGACCACCCTTGACCACTATTGATGTGACAATCATCATCGTTGACCTCTACTATATTGACATTAGTCATCATCATTGCATTCGTCATTCTCACCACACTATAACATCCATCATTGTTCCAACTACCACTAGCTCAACCATCACTACCAATGTCATTACCCTAATCATCATCATCATCAACATTATCATCACCCTAATCTTTGTTGAAGAGTTTTAAGTCATGTACTTTAAATATAAAGTTAGTTTGATTAGTTAGTTAGTAACCGATTACTATAAATAGAAATGATGTAGTTATGTTAGTTACACAAGAAATACAATTTTAATTAGATTCCTTTTCTCTTACTCTCTAATTCTTTCAATTCCTGTTCACTCAACTTCATCTTCTTCTCTGCTACACACCTTCTAGCTTTCTTGTCCCCAACAAATTGGTATCAAGAGCTTAGGTTATACGAATAAAAAAACTTCCTTCATTTCTCATATCCTCCATCCTCTTCTCTTCTCTTCTCTTCTCTTCGATCCCTTCTTACAAAAAAAAAACATGACACAATCAAACACAAACTTCACAATAACACTTCCTGTTCTTGATGGAAAAATTGGAATCGGTGGATCATTCAAATGAAAGCAATTATGATTTTTCAAGAAATCATGGAAATTGTTGAAGATGGGTATCCAGACCTCTCTACAGAACCAACAGAGCAACAAAGAGCCACTTACAATGAAAACCAAAGAAGAGATTGCAAGGCTATGTGCTTGATACATAAATGTGTGGATGAAGCTGAAAATGTGCATGTCAAGAGGAACACTTTGGAAAGCTCTCCTAATATGTCATGGTTTTGATGAGGACAACTTATGCCTAAAAGAGCTTGAAGATCATCAACAAATCAATGTGCTTAAGTCTTTAATTGGTACTAGGCTTAGACTAGAATCTAGTTTAAGTTGAGTCAAGGCTTAGGGCACCTAATACATATCTCATATGCATATATCTTTTAAATCATTTCATCCTTGAGATATGTCATTCATAATATGTTCATGCATTACATAAATACATGTATATGTGCATTCTAGGCATAAACTAAGTGTTAAACATGTATTAACTAAGTGCATAACGTATTTGATATTTTGTATTTAAAAATACACTTTTA
>NW_017723447.1:0-614 GCF_001865875.1 Lupinus angustifolius
GTTGTTAATCGATTAAGGCATTACGTTAATCGATTAACCTAACTGTTTGTTAAGTTGTTGGAATTGAAAAACTGAAAAACAGAATCAGTTATCATTTTGAATCACGTTAATCGATTAAGATGGCATTTAATCGATTATCTGGGGTTCTGGACTGATTCTTTATAAACTGCGTTTTCAGAATTAATCTCATAAGTTGCATGTTGCATTTATTAAAGAGTTAGAGAATTTTACGTGTTAATTGTTGCATCTATTGGTTAAGTGCATTTGTGAGTTTAGAAATGAGAGATTCTATGCTTTAGGATTGAGTGCATTTCATGTTATAATTTCTCGTATTTCCTTCACATGTTCATGCATATTTTTTGATGCTTTTTCATGAAGTTTTATGATTCTATAACTTCTGTTTTCATAACTAATACTTGTCATTTCACATGAGTTTGTATTAGGTGTGCATTAGAGTAAAGCCTTCTTGTTATATTTGAGCTTTGTAATAGCTTTATTTTACTCTTGTAATTGTTGTATAATTGTTGTAAAGGGAATCTCGTGGTGTCTTAACACCTTAGAGATTGAGTGTTTCTTCATAATTGCTTAGAGTGTAAGAAAAGGAAAGAACAAGA
>NW_017723448.1:0-12369 GCF_001865875.1 Lupinus angustifolius
TGTTTCTGTTTAATCGATTAAAACTGTTGCGTTAATCGATTATCCTGTTTCTGTTAATCGATTAAGATTGTTCTGTTAATCGATTATCTTCATCCTGTAATCGATTAATTAGGGGTGATTCAGCATTAAGTGTTGAGTTTCGAAAAGCGGCTATTCTAACCGCGACACCTATTCAACCCCCCCTTCTAGGTGTATTATAACCACTGATACCTAACAGAAGCCCACTTTGAGAAGATCGCAGCAGCCAAAAACTCACAAGAAGCTTGGGGAATCTTGGAGAAATGTAACAAGGGGTAGAGTAATTAAAGAATGATAGATTGCAAACTATGAGAAGACAATATGAGTTGATGCAGATGGAATCACAAGAGAGAGTGGCACAATATTTGAACAGGATCATGACCCACACAAATGCCATGAAGGCATGTGGTGAATTGATCTCTGACCAAAATATTGTAGAAAAGATCTTGAGGACACTATCTCCTTGCTTTGATCACATTGTGGTAGCAATTGAAGAGTCTAAGAAACTTGAAGAACTAAGGGTGGAAGAGTTACAAGGCTCCCTCGAGGCTCATGAGCAGAGGCTCATTGAGAGAAACTCAGAAAAATCTTCTGAACAGACACTGCAAGCACAAATCTTCAAGAAAGGAGGTTACAATTGCAGAATTGGATTAAGAAACTGAGGAAAGGGAAGAGACTACAATGCTAGACACATGAATATGGAACAAGAAAGGTCTGATTAAGAAAATCCTACAAGCTTCACAAGGAGAGGAAGTTTCAATACTTAGAGAGGGGGAAAGAGGAAGCTCGATAGAAAGAAAATGAAATGCTTCAACTGTAATAAAGTTGGACACTTCTCTGCTGAATGTCAAACACTTCCAAAACAGTTGGAGACTCACAAGAGGCACAATAATGAGGCCCATATGGTGAAATAAGAGATGGAAAGCAAGGATGATGACAGTCATGTGCTATTGATGATGACAGCAAGCCAATAGGATAAAGGTGAAGAGACCTGGTATATTGATTCTGGTTGTTCTAATCACATGACATGACATAGGTATTGGCTTATTAACTTTGAATCAAGTAAGAAGAGCAGGGTCAGGTTTGCTGACAACAAGTCCATCCAAGCTGAAGGAACAAGAGATGTAATAATAAAGAAGAAGGATGGAAAGACAGCTATGATCACTAATGTGTTGTTTGTTCCTAACATGAGAAACAATCTCATAAGCTTGGGACAATTGCTTGAAAGAGGCTTCTTAGTGAGCATGCATAATGGGTACATGGAGGTTCTTGACAATTCATAAAGAAAAATTCTAAGGGCACCCCTTACTCAGAATAGGACCTTTCAAGTGAATCTCAATGCAATTGAGTCATAATGCCTCAACACTGAAATCTTGGATGATGAGACATGGCTATTGCAGATGAGATTAGGTCATCTTAACTTCAAAGACCTTAATCTCATGCAGTCCAAAGAATTGGTTCTTGGTTTGCCTTCAATACAAATACCAAAAAGAGCATGTAATAGTTGCATAGTTAGCAAGCAACCAAGATCCTCTTTCAACAAATTCACTGCATCTAGAGCAAATAGCATACTGCATGTTGTATACTCAGATGTATGTGGACCTTTGGAGGTTCACTCTCTTGGTGGAAACAAATATTTTCTCACATTCGTAGATGATTTCAGTAGGAAGCTTTGGGTATACTTGATCAAAGAAAAAAGTAATGTCTTTTCCACCTTCAAACTCTTCAAATGCATGGTTGAAAAGCAGTTTGAAAAATCTCCCAGAATCCTAAGGACAGATGGAGAGGGTGAGTTCACTTCAAGAGAATTTGAAGAATTCTGCAAGCAAAATGGGATCATACATGAAGTTACAGCACCATATACACCTCAACATAATGGGGTTGCTGAAAGTAGAAATAGGACAATCATGAACATGGTAAGGAGCATGCTTAGGAGTAAAGACTTGCCATAAGGCCTTTAGGTGAAGCTGTAACAACTGCAGCATATGTTTTGAATCATTGCCCAACAAAGAAACTGACATACAAGGTTCTTGAAGAGGTATGAACAGGGGTCAAACCATCAGTAAGACACTTTATAGGGTGAAGCTGCAACAACTGCAGCATATGTTTTGAATCAACTGACGTGCAAGGTTCCTGGAGAGGTATGGACAGGGATCAAACCATCAATAAGACACTTCAAAATTTTTGGAGCTCTATGCTACAAACACATTCCTAACCAAAAGATGAGGAAATTAGATGACAAGAATAAGGCAAATGTGTTTATTGGATATCACCCAACATGGTCATATAAGCTGCTCAATCCAAGAACAAACCAAGTGATGTTGAGTAGAGATGTGCACTTCATTGAGTCAAGATCCTGGAAGAAAGAAAGCCAAGGATCAATATCAAGTGGACAAGTACCTGTTTAATGGAAAGATTATGATGGTAGGGATGAGTCTCTAATAGTGAGTGAAACTGAATCTCAAAATGAGCCTCATATGGAAGAACAAGGTGAGATAGTTGACTCAAGAAGACCTTCATGAACCAGAAACTTACCTGCCAGATTAAGGGACTGCTTGATCTCACTTGATGATGTTATTAATAATGAAGGAGAGCTAGTACAATTCATGGCACTATTTGCAGAGGCATAGCCCGTCTCAGTTGATGAAGTAATAAGCAATGAGGTTTAGATGAGGTTATGCAAAACGAGCTGAGATTAATAAACAAAAATAGGGCATGGGAGTTGGTGCAACTTTCAACATATAAGACTACTATTGCAGTAAAATGGATCTTTAAAACTAAAACAAATCCTAATGGCACCATAGCAAACCACAAGGCCAGACTTGTGGCAAAAGGATTTATGCAAAGGGAGGGATTGACTTCTCAAAAGTATTTTCTCTTGTTGAGAGATTGGAGACAATTAGAGTGATTGTGGCATTGGCAAGCAGGAACAAGAGGCAAATATGGCAACTAGATGCAAAATATGCCTTCCTTAATGGTCCACTTGAGGAGACAGTGTATGTCAATCAACCTCTAGGATTTTTAATAAAAGGGTGTGAAGGCAAAGTCTACAAATTAAGGAAAGTTTTGTATGGTATCAGACAAGCTCCAAGAGCTTGGAACAAGAGAATTGATGCTTTTTTCTCTTGTTCAGGGTTCAAGAAGTGTGATGTGGAGCATGGTGTGTATGTCAAAACTCCAAACTAGTGTGACATTCTCATCATCTGTTTGTATATGGATGATCTACTCATCACTGGAAATAACTCAAGAGACATTAAAGAGGTGAAGGTGAAATTAAAAACAGAGTTTGAAATGACTAATATGGGGAGTTTAGCATACTTTCTTCAGATTGAGTTTAAGCAGGTTGATGATGGAATTCTAATGCATCAGAAAATGTATATTAATGATGTCCTTAACAAATTCAATATGCAGAATTGCAATGCTGCAGAAACACCAACAGAAGGAAACTTAAAACTAGATAAGTATGAGCATGAACCTACAGTTGACAACACCATGTTTATGCAGATTGTTGGATGTCTAAGATTCATATGCAACACTAGGCCAGAGATCAATTATAGTGTTGGATTGGTGAGCAGATTCATGAGCAATCCAAGAAGATCACACTTGATTGCAGCCAAAAGAATCCATATATACCTGAAAGAAACATCTGAATTTGGAGTGTTACTCTTTAGTCAAACAGGAAGAGATATGTTGCAACTCATTGCCTACTCTGACTCTGATTGGAGTGGAGATCACTTGGAAAGAAAAAGTACCATGAGCTATGTCTTCATGTTGTCTGGATCTGTAATCTCTTGGTGTTCTAAGAAACAAGAAGTGGAGCCTTGTCTACCTACGAGGCTGAATACATCTCAGCCTGTAATGCAGCATGCCAAGCAATGTGGTTGATCTCGCTGCTTGAAGAATTGGAGGTTGGCTTTGATGGAACAGTGGAGTTGCAGGTGGATAATAAGTCAGCTATCTACCTTGCAAAGAATCCAGTAGCACATGGTAGAAGTAAGCACATAGAGAGGAAATACCACTTCCTAAGAGACCAAGTTGGAAAAGGAAAGATCACTTTAAAATACTGCAAAACAGAACTTCAAGTTGCAGATATTATGACTAAGTCTTTAAGGGTAGAAATGTTTAGAATTCTAAGGAATTTGTTGAATGTTGTTTGTTTGTGATAGGTACATGAATTAAGGGGTAGTGTTGAAGAGTTTTAAGTCATGTACTTTAAATAGAAAGTTAGTTAGTTTAGTTAGTTAGTAACTAGTTACTATAAATAGAAATGATGTAGTTATGTTAGTTACACAAGAAATACAATTTTAATAAGATTCATTTTCTCTTACTCTCTAATTCTTTCAATTCTTGTTCACTCAACTTCATCTTCTTCTCTACTACACACCTTCTAGCTTTCTTGTCTCCAACAATCTTCACCATTGTCACACTACCACCATAACCAAAACTATCTTGACAACCACTTGCCAATATTGTTGTCACTATTGTCACACTATCATATATAACCTTAATCATTGTTGTTACCACCACCATCACCCTTTTCACCATCACCATTATCGCCACAAACACAATAACCACCCTGACACTACCACCATTATCACGACTCTAAGACCTTGGACACCGCGACAATTACCACTGTATCGACCACCACAAGAACCTTGATTATCACCATCATCACCACAATCAGATCCACCTCAACCACCTTGACTATCACCAACATCGCTAAATTACATCCACCCAACCACCACCACTATTGCTAACCGTCACCACTAGATTTTTAATTACACTAATTCTATCACCAATGTGACCGTCTTACATCGACCACCAGCATCACCTGGATAAACACCACCCCGACCACTTCTCTGTTGGAGCATTGGATGTGTCGTGAGATGCTAATAATAGTAGAGGTTGATTGAAATTAGTTAGTGACTACAACAACAAAATTCTATGTTTCACGTTAACTTTTAAAAATTGGAAACCAAAATAACTTTAAACTTCCATTAGAAAAATATAGTTTTAAAATTGAGAAAAATATGTATATACTGAAAGCGTAAGAATTTTTATATTATCATTACATCATTCACATTAATTTCAATTATCATTGAGTCTTCAAAAAAAGTAATTTAAATAAAAAGTGTATGATGTACTAACTGTATATAGATATTTACATCGTCAGTACATAAATATTACACTTTTTAAAATTTTCAAAACTTAAAATTACAAACACCCCGAATGGGACATAGCTTTTCCTTTTCATCTTAATTATATATAACAAGATTAATTTTTTTTATACTTATCCCAATTCTCAATCAAAATTGATAATATTGGTGTCATTTAATTAGAATTAAATTGTCTACAAAATTTGTTTATTATTTTTATGAAATGTGCCATTAAAATATGGGTATTAATCTACCCAACTAATAGAAGAAAATATCGTATAACATTAACAAAAAAAACTTATAGGACCATCTTAAGATTATTAAATAGGTTAGATGGCGAACCAAATGGTTTTGATTTTTTTGCATCAAGGGTATTTATAAACCTAATAGTTAGGGTTTCTTTTCAAAAAACAGAAGAAAAAAATAGATATATTAATAATGTGAAAGTTTTTTTATGTTATCATTGTATCAGTTATTATTCATTTTCAATAATTGTTGACTCTAAACTAAAAATGTTTATAATTTATTTTCAATAAGTATTGACTCTTTAGTAAAATTAATAAAAATAAATAGTGAATAATATGAGTGCATATCCATATCACAAGCTTTCAATAAAAATCATTTTCTACACATATAACAATAATTGAATTAAACCTTTGACAATATACTTGAGAAACTCAAATATCTATTAATTGTGGGTTGTGATATTAGTTTGTTAGTTTAGTTAATATCGCAACGTGTCAGTCGATTATTAGTGCATATCAAGAGAGAAAACTTAATTATTGTGAAAAATGAAAATATGAGTACTGACCATTAAATATTACACTTAATCAAAATTACAAGATACATTTATGTAACTTTTAAGTGAACAGGTGATTATAAAGTAACTTCTATGCTTTGTGATTTTTTGTTTTTACTCTTTATTTATAATAATAATTTTTTAACACAAATCAAGCAAAGTATTAAATGTTTTCGGTTTTAACAAAATTATTTTTATTTTGGAGTTATATCCTTCTTAGTTCATTTCCATACTTTATCCCCCAATTATTATCTTTCTCCACATTTGATGACAAAATAATTAATATTAACTTGAACTTTGAAAAAAAAATTAACTGAAACTTTTTATTAGAAAACGATACTTATAAATGAAAAGAGAAAATATTAGAAGAAATGATGATTAGGGAGAGATTAACATTCATTTATATTATACAATTTTGACAAAAAAAGAGTCCAGTGGTCCCAATGAATCCCAATGTTGAGGTTTGATTTTTTAGAGTGACACTTGTTAGGAAGAACAATCACAAATAAAAAAAAAATTAGTTTCTTACCTAAAAAAGTAAAAAAATACATTTAATAGTACTAAAAAAATATTATACAATTTTGAAACAACACTAATGACATGAATGATAAAGGATTTGTAGGCAACACTAAGAAATATTCTAGCCCCTTGGCTAGTCTAATCATTCAATATTCAAATTGTAGCAAGGATAACGTTGGAAAATTTCCCCAATTGGCTTATAAAAGCAACGTTTCTAATTATACATTTTTCTAAGCATACTTGTAGAAGTGATATGAGATTTCTCCATCTTCCATGGAAAACATTTATTACTCATTTAATTGATCAATAAAGTTTCACAATGATGAATCAATAAATTTAAATCAATAAATATTCTTTTTTCTTTTTTCTTCCATTTTTTATTATCGGAACTCTCCCGTGTTAAAGAGAATCAGAACTCAATTGCAATATATACATCTATTTTTTTCAACCCTTTCATGAATTCCGTTGTTTGATATTTGATTGATATAAAAAATATGATCTATTTCATATGTTCATAACCTGGGGAAATTATAATTAGTGAATCTGTCAAATTTGTGGTACATTCACATTTCTAACTCCAATCCTCATGTTATTTTTTTTCTTCCTGTATAAAGCATAACTTGTAGATAAATACAACTATTAAAGTTTATCTCAACATGATATTTTACATTGTTAATCAGTAGCCTTAAAGCTTAACTAGTTACTAATCCCACCTGCATCCAATAATTTGAATTTCTAGTAAGGAACAATAAAAAGAATTCTTAAGTTTGATTCCTCAAATCTTCTACCACCTCAGAAGGATTATTATTAGTGCTAGACCTGCTAGAGACATGTAGCATACAGATACAACAATTTTAGTTGAAATTGAAGTAGTATTATATTTATGTAGTGTTAATAAAAATTTATAAACGAACATAATTCATTAATAATGTACTCATACACTATCATTTTATTTTTTTCTCAATATCTTATTACAATAATATTGGCTATGCTATACATAGCCAAACCAAGTAATATCCAAATTTGCAGAAAAGCAAACATGGAAAGGTAAGTGGTTGATCATGTCAGTGGTAAGGCTCAAAAGCATTATTGGCTCCACCAAAAAAGCATGTCCTCTTGACAAAACGACCTTTCATTCTTGGTCTCTTCTCTGCATTCAACTTTCTCACTTCATATCTTATCTTCTTTGAAAACAAACGAGTTCTTCTCTTCTCTCTATACCTTGATACTCTTGCTTCTCTTCCCCCATCTGCATGGTGTCCCCTTAAGCTTCTTCTTACTTCCGCATAAGAAGAGCATTGAGCATCTACACCACTGGATGAACCCTGAAATCCACAATAACACTTGCATGTCAATCATGGAAATAGTCATAACATTGTGGGATAAAAGAAAATCTCTCATGTGTGCAATTCTACAAAGCTAAGTTTTGTAGGTAGCAATTGGTTAATATAAAGTCCATTTTCATGTAAACTAATAGCAAGCTTTTGGAAGGGTGGATGAGTGGATCCATGATATGCTATATATAGTGTTTTAAATTGATATTTTGTTGATGATTACGATGATGGTTGTGTTTACTGCGATTCTGGGTATTGCTATATGGATTACGAGCTTTGCATAATGAATTTTTTTGTAATTAAAAAATATTTTTGAATTCGATGTGACCTCATACAGTTATGCTACGACCTAAAATTATAATATATGATATAATTGTGACGGTCATACCAAGTATAACATTGCTGCCCATTATCATCTGAAGAGTTTATTTGGGCATGTGAGAATAACTTAGGAAAATAGTTTATGAAGGAACCTATTTGAATAAGGGATCTTATGCAAATAAGCACTTTAACTTATTTCAAAAAGTTCATTGAATAAGCCCTTAGTAAGTTGTTTGCTTCTGTGCGCGCCCTAAAGCCTATATGACCAACAAGCCAGGAGTTGAATTCTTAGATTTTACTGCCTCATTATATGAAGATCTTGAACAAAATCTTATTAAATAATAAAACTATTCATGCGTGTTCACCTCACTCCTAAGAAGATGTAAAGAGAAAGAGAGAAGAAAGTACCAATAAGTCAAGCCAGCATTCATCAGAGTTGAACTTAGGAGGGTTTCCTGTTGTCCATGGACAACCTTGACTAGCCCAAGTAGCAATAACTTCTTCATAGTTTAACTTCAGTCTCAAATTTATATCCCTCTTTGTTTCAACTTTAGTGGCTGGCACTGCCACAGACACAACCACCTTTTCCACATCTTCTGGTGTAGCTGCTGGTGCTGTTGACAGCACTGAATCAATGTTCCAATCAAAGGCCTCATTTGTCATGTCAAAAACTGAGTCAAGATGACATGCTGTGTCTTCATCAAGTTCTTCATCCTTAACCTTCACTATTGCACCTTTCACTCCCACTCCATTTATTTCCTCTTCTTCTTTACAATCAAACACTTCTGATGTTCCAAGTAAGCTTTCAACATCAGCAGCAAAGTCAGCAAGATTCATATCTGAGGCCAGAAACTCAGAAAAACTGTCCAAGTCGCATGCTGTTTCATCATTAGCAGCATCATTTTTCATACTCACTTCATTGTTGTATATATTGCAAAACTCATCAGCATCAAAAGGTTCAAAAACTGGCACGCGACATAGCATCTGTTCCTCACTCTCTTCATCATCAAACACTTGTTCTTCTTCACCTCCAAGTTCAGGCACAACAGGAAGAACATTAGTACTACTATTATCGAAAAGCACTTTGCCTTTGAGTCTTTGTTGAAGCACCAAATGCTTGTTATTACGTGGGGTTCTTGCCTTGCGTGTGAAGCCACTGTGCCATGCTTGTGCTTTTGTTGCTACCTTGTTTGATGCAGTTTGAAGCTTAACTCTTTCATGCCTATTGGCAAGTTGGTTTGCTGAGTGAACCAAAGAGTCACAACCATGGCATAGGAAAGCATCATCAGCTGCACAAAACCACCTTGCTCTTCTCCTTAGGCAGCTATGACATGCTCTTGCTGTCTTAGCAGCCAAGGCACTTGCTGCTTTCATGTCTGTTATCATAGAATTGTTTCTTTTTTAGGGTTTGGCAAAGTGAAATGCTAGTTAGTAACTATGGATTCCTAGAACATTAAGATTGAAGATGCTTCATGTTTGATTCATTTATGTGTTTCATTTATTTATTTAGATACCAAAATGATTCAATTATTGTATGTGTTTTGAGACTTGAGACTAGACATTGTGGGTGAGGTAGACCTATAGTGGGGACTATTCTTTTATTGGTTGCTCTATATAAATGCACTTTTCATGAAAAAAATATTTATGAAGATATATATAATATGTTATATTTGGAGATAATTGTATTTCTGTTTTTTTGATGTTGTTATTTATAACTAAATTTAATTAGAATTAAATTTTTAATTATTGTCAAGATTTTATTAGTTGTCTCTACATACACATATTTTCATATATGAATTTCACTTTGGTTATTTGCTATAGGTTTTTGGGACCCACTATTTTGTGTGAAGATATATATAAGATATTATATTTGGAGATGAGTGTATTTATATTTTTTAACGCTATTATTTATAACTAAATTTTAATTAGAATTAAATTTTTAATATATTATCAAAATTTTATTAATCGGGTTTAAGTACATATATCTTCATATATGCCTTTCACTTTTGGTTTTTTCAGACCCACGATTTGGTCACATCTAACTATTCATTGGCTAGAGATTTCATGTTCATCTTATTATCTGAGTACTCATTGGTTATTTTACTAATATGGGATTTCACATGGACCCCATCTGGCTATCTGTCTATTTGAGCCAGTATGGGTTGTATTAAATTTGAATAAGACCATTTTGTTGTGTTGCTTCTATTATTCTATAATATTAATATTTGCTAGAACTTTTAAATTCTTCTTTATGGTCCCCCTTTGAGGTTTGCTTTCAACTCCTCTTGTCTTTTTCATATTGCATTTTCAACCATTAAATGCTGGGCAGTGCTTTAATAATGTTTGATTCTTTTTTGGTCAGAAATAATATATGATTCTGGTTTTAACTAATTTTGTACTGAGTTTCAGATTTAACTTTTGATATTTCTGTTTCAGTTCAGAGAAATCTAAACCATAAATAAAAGCATGGTTTGTGTTTATTAGAGTATGTCCAAATGTAGTTGAATTTAGTACACAGGGATTGGCTTGCTCCCTTTAGCATTATGGGGATTCAACCCCTCCAAATTATGTGTTTGGTTAATCATTAATTTTATTTAGGTTCTATGTAAACAATGATGTGATCTATATTACTATAAAATTACAATATGCTCGAGTTTAATGTATCATGTACTTTTCTTTTCCTCAATAATTTGTAAGAATGAGATTGCAACTAAAAGAGGGTGAATTAGTTGACTTAAAATTGTAGTAACTTTTTCTGCAAAATATAAGAGTTAATGTATAGCGAGTAATATTGCAGAAAATATACAAGAATAAATTAAAGAGAAAAGGGAAAGGAGAGTACACAAGTATTTTATATTGGTTCACCTTCTTGTCCACCGAAGGCTACGTCCAGTACTTTTGCAACACGAGATTTTCTACTAAATATTATGAGTAGTAATTACAAAGTCTCACCCCGAGATCTCTAAGTACCTTACCCACTCACTAACATTTATACCATTGGAAAACACTTTTCCAAGTTACTCTATCCCCTTTCTATTCACACCCTGTGCAAGAAAGTTTATTGCAATGAATGAAGAATTTCAGTGATGGCTTTGGATTGCCTTTACAAGTATAAAATATTATAACACTTGCAATCCAATCAACTCTTTGTATACTTAGTAATAATGCTCAATATATTTGTAAAACTTTGAAACAATTACTTCAAGTAACTCAGAAAAATTCTCTTTTGAAAATTTAAGAACTTAGTGCAAAAGTGCAGAAAAATAGAGAGTGAATTTCTCATAGTTGTATGAGAGTTGTATAAAAGTTGTGTGTTTGTGTTGTGAGAGTTAGAGTCTTTATATAGACTTTCCAAACACTCATTGTGTCTTTATGAAAAAGTAGGAGTTGTGTGAAGTGCAGAGATTTCATTTGGAGTGAAAACATTTCGTTTTGAAATCTGAAATCTCATGCAACAGTCTTCAGTAATCGATTACTGATAGTGAGTAATCGATTACTCAAACTCACTGTCCACTATTTTATTTAAAAACGAATTAGAGTAATCGATTACACCATTTGGGTAATCGGTTACTCAACTTTTGTAAAACTGGTAATATGTTACTCAAAGGCAGTAATGGATTACTCTTAACAGTTTTAAGTTGGATAATTCTTTTTATCACACATGTAACTTGTTACTTAAATGAAGTAACTCGTTACACACTATTTATAAAAAATGTTTTAAGTATTTTTAAAGTTTTTCATTATTCTTTAAAAATAGTTTGAGCATTACTACTTTGTATATCAAAGAGTTTTAGGATAAAAGTACCTAGAGAGACTTAATCTAATTTTCTTGAAGCTTTAATCTTCTTTGTCTTCATAAGTATTCTTCCTTTTCTTCTTTTTGGTGATGTTGGTGTCTTCATCAAAATCTTGCCAAGGTCAGAAGCAAAGATCTTCTTCACAATCTCCCTTTTTTTGATGATGACAAACCAAGATCTTCTTGACAGTGTAATTTTCTTGAGAGCAGCATACTTTGAGATGTTTTGAAGTTTCGACTTGAGTATGCTCCCCCATCTGGTATGCTCCCCCTTTCTTTCAGAGTAATGTGCCTGAAATAATTTTACAGAAAATACACTCCCAACTTTTCTCCCCCTTTTGACTTCATCAAAAAGTAGAAAAACAAAGAGATTTCAGCATAATATATATAGCATACATACATTTTATATAATTAAGATATAACAAT
>NW_017723449.1:0-774 GCF_001865875.1 Lupinus angustifolius
ATAAAGATATAGATAAGTATTGCAATGCATAGATAAGATGTTTCAATCAAATGTCCAGGAATGGAATAATAAAGCGTAAAACATCATAAAGTAACTTGTCCAGGAATATGCAGCAATAACTCAAAAACAACAACCAAGTGAAAATTTGTTCGAGATTTAAAATAGTACAACCAAAAAAAATTCTAACAACAGTTAAACTAAGATTCAGGCTCCGAGTTGTCTTTATCAATATCCATGATATCCATCCTAGAGGAGAGGCAATGGATTTCATATCGGATTTGTTGATTCTGAGATTCGAGAGCATCCATCCGGTTAGTGATGTAGCATCAGAGAGAAACCAACTCATCCATAATCATTTGGTTTGAGGGCATGGCAGTAGATGAGGACGATTGAGCATGAAACTCCTATGAGTATAAGTGCGGGTTCTTTGATTTAGAAGATGAATCCATGAATTTGGGATTTTGAAATTTTAGGTTTTTGGAGATTTGGGGTTTTTTTATTCAAGCCACTAATCACGAAAATGTTTGGTTAGAAGTGTTTATAATGAAAATGTGATAGGAATGGACACAGAATAACCCAAAACGGATCAAAAACAATGTTTTTAGAGGTTGGGAGACTTTGAGAAGAAGAGAACACGAGTTGAGTGAAGAAGATGAGTTTTGAAAAGGTTAAAAATTGCATAAATTTTATATATAACAGAACAAAGTAATCGGTTACTCAAAAATAAATTTTTAAAATTTTCAAAAAGCAGCTTTGAGTAATCGATTACTTACT